>NW_023276806.1:231520853-231546065 GCF_003668045.3 Cricetulus griseus
GCCCGCCCTGGAGCAGGGGCCCGGCGGCCTGTGGGTGTGGGGGGCCCCGGCTGTCGCCCAGCTGCTGTGGCCCGCGGGCCTCGGGGGCCCCGGCGGCAGCAGGGCGGCCGTGCTCGTCCAACAGTGGGTCAGCTATGCCGACACGGAGCTCATCCCGGCGGCCTGCGGGGCGACGCTGCCCGCCCTGGGGCTCAGAAGTCCCGGTCAGGATCCCCAGGTGAGGAGGGGGCGCAAGTCGGTTGTCAGGTGTGGAAGGAGTGTTGGGATCCCTGTTTGCCGCCGGGGCCGTGGCTTTGGGAGCGCTTTGAATTCCGACTGAGCGTATGAGCATATGAGGTGATGTAATCTCTTCCTCAGCGGTGTGGTCGCGGAGTGCCTGGACCGTGGAGCCCTCCCCGGACGCCCTGGAACTCACAGCTGTGCCAGGCACTTTAAAGTTTCCGAGGGCCTTTGGGTTTCTGTTGCCGTAATCAAACAACACGACCAAAAGCAACTCGGGGAGGGAAGGATTTGTTTACGTGTGCAGCTCAGTTATACACTCCATCACCGGGGGAGTCAGGCCAGCAACTGCAGGCAGGGACCGAAGCTCAGGCCCTGCAGGCTGTGCACGGCTCGTTTTGCCTGCTTCTTATACCATCCAGGACGACTTTCCCAGGGTGGGCCTCCCCAGTACTCATTAATTAAGAAAATGTCCCCACAGACTTGCCTAGGGGACAGTCTGGTATTTTTTTTCTCAGTTGAGGTCCCCTCTTCCCAAATGACACCAACCTGTGTGACACTAGCCAGTACACTGAGTGAAAGTTTGAGAGTCTGGCAGGGATGGTGGATGTGAACAGTTGTTTTGAGATGTGGAAACACCAAGGGAGAAATGATAGGTGCCGGGAGGAGATAAGGGGACATGCAACAGGGGGAGGGAAGGGAGAGGAAGGGGAGGAAGGGAGGTGGCTTCTCACCGTCTGTGAGCCCTTCCAGGGCAGACTCAAGCCTTGGGCAGAAGTGCATGCTGGACACTGAGTGCTCCTTCAGTAAAGGAATGGGTGGCTGGCACAGGCCCTGGCCTGCGGCTTCAGATCCTGACGGGTCAATGCGGAGAGAGCACCTTTCTTCCTGCAGGGTAGTGGTTTCCATACCTAGAAATGTACTGTTTTGTCTAGACTGCTGCTTCACGTACTTACGTACGTACGTAATCCTTTAATTTCAGCGCCTGATAGGTTTCATTGCAGACAGAGAGATAGGCTTCATTGTAGACAGACAGACAGACACACACACACAAATGCGTGTATGCATTCGGTTTTTATTTTATGCCTGTATTTTGTCTGCATGTATGTGTGCCCAGGGAGACCAAGGGTATAACCAGGTCAGTTGTGAGCCACCACATGGGTGACAGGAACCAAACTTGGGGCCTCTGTAAGAGCAGCCAGTGTTCTTGACTACTGATCAATGTCCTACATCTCTCCAGTCTTATGATATATACATACATACATGTGGAGATCAAACCTAGGGACTCCTACATGCTAAACACTCCCCCTCTGACCTACATTTCCAATCAGACGTTTTGGTGTTTCATTGAGACAGGGTCTTAACTTTGTAGCCTTAATTGGTATGGAACTGGTTGTGTACACTAGGCTGGCTTTAAACTCAGAGAAATCTCTCTGCCTTTGCCTTCTGAGAACTAGGATTAAAGGCCAGCAGCAGCACACCTAACAGTTGTACTTTTTTTTGTTTTGTTTTGTTTTGAGACAGGGTTTCTCTGTGGCTTTGGAGGCTGTTGAGGAACTAGCTCTTGTAGACCAGGCTGGTCTCGAACTCACAGAGATCCGCCTGTCTCTGCCTCATGAGTGCTGGGATTAAAGGCGTGCGCCACCACCGCCAGGCCCAACAGTTGTACTTTTACAGTGACCATTTGATGAGGAAGGAGTTAGCCCAAGAGCTGGTGATCATGGGAATAGGGAGACCAAATGATCATAGAGGCTCTCAGCCTGTAGGTCACAGCCCCTTGGAAGTCAAACATCATCTCACAGACCTTTGGAAAACACAGATATTTGCAATTCATAGCAATGGCAAAGTTACAGTTATGAAGTAGCAATGCAAAATAATTTTCTGGTTGGGGGTCACCACAACACAGGGGATTGTATAAAAGTGTCTTGGCATTGGGAAAGTTGAGAATCACTGCGTTAGAAGCATGTAAGCCTTGACATGTCCTTTTCCTGTCCTGCTAGGCTGCCCTTGGGGCCCTGGGCAAGGCCTTGAGCCCCTTGGAGGACTGGCTTCGGCTGCACACCTACCTGGCTGGAGATGCTCCCACACTGGCAGACGTAGCTGCTGTGACAGCCTTACTGCTGCCCTTCAGATATGTGAGTCACTGCAGTTTGGGGAGAACAGGTGTGCACCATTGGGCTTTGCTGCACCGTGACTAAGATAATTGGTTTTTTTGTTGTTTTCTTCTCAGGTCCTGGACCCTGCTGTCCGCCGGATCTGGGGTAATGTGACTCGCTGGTTTAACACTTGTGTCCGGCAACCGGAATTCCGGGCTGTGCTAGGAGAAGTGGTCCTGTACTCGGGGACCAGGTCTGTCACTCAGCAGCCAGGTGAGGAGGATGGGTGGCAGAGGGACAAATGGTCCTCTGGGACCTTCCGTGTAACGTGCTTTGTCTTTTATCTTAGAACTGACTGGGCCCTTAGGGTGGGGAGCCTGTGGGAGGGGGAGGGCTTGAGCCTGAGGGCACTAGAAATAGCCCTTCTTAGATTTAGCACTGTTCATAGAGGGTCCCTGCAGCCTTGAGTCTGCATGTCTCTGCCTCTCTCCAGGCCCTGAAGGCACTGCGACGCCCAAAACAGCTGCTCAGCTCAAGAAAGAAGCCAAGAAACGGGAGAAGCTCGAAAAATTCCAGCAGAAGCAGAAGACCCAGCTGCAGCAGCCCCCACCTGGGGAGGTAGAAGGCAAAGGATGGGGCTGGGAGGGGACAGAAATCTTGCTGAGCAGCTGATGTCTGGGTCTGTGTCTTCTTCCTTCTGAACAGAAGAAACCAAAACCAGAGAAGAAGGAGAAACGGGATCCTGGGGTCATTACCTATGACCTCCCTACCCAACCCGGGGAAAAGAAAGGTACTGGCTACAGAAGGGACCCCACCTCTGGCTGCTGCTTTCCGTGTTCCGTTTGCTATGCCCTGGCCTCGGTCTGCTGAGTGATGCTTGCAGAACAGCCTCATGCCTCTCCTATGGCCTGTTCCTTCTGTACTGACTTGAGCCTGTCCAGCTTCAGTAGGCTCTCTTCTCTCTCTCAGATGTAAGTGGCACCATGCCCGACTCCTACAGCCCTCAGTATGTGGAGGCTGCCTGGTACCCTTGGTGGGAGCGGCAGGGCTTCTTCAAGCCAGAGTATGGGGTGAGTGGTTACTGCTGCCCAGGCCCAGAGGGGGCTGAGGTGGAGAAGGGCAGGACATGAGGACCCGTTGCCTGAGGAGGGCCCACATGTGGGTGCCGTGTGCCTTAGCCGTTGCCTGAGGAGGCCCACATGTGGGTGCCGTGTGCCTTAGCCTCTGCCTCCTTCTCTGCCGCCAGCGCCCTAGCTTGTCAGCACCAAATCCCCGAGGTGTCTTCATGATGTGCATCCCACCCCCCAACGTGACAGGCTCCCTGCACCTGGGCCACGCGCTCACCAACGCCATCCAGGACTCCCTGACTCGATGGTGAGCTCCTGTCTGCACCGCCATCTGGTGCCTTCTGCCCTGCTCAGTTCCTCTCTCTCCGCTGACGAGGCCAACTCTGCCATGTTGGCATTGCTTGGCCCCTCTGGGGGGCCCTGCATCTCTCTAGTAGGTGATCCTCTGTGCACCTGACTTCCACAGGTTCCTTCTCCCCCTTCTGTCCCCTGAGAAAACATTGTCATCACTGTCACCTACAGCGCTGGGGAGTGGGCCCATGGCAGGTACATGCTAAGCCTGCAGTCAGCCACAGAACCCCACCACTGGTCTGCAGCGGCGGCATGCCTTTGGATTTTACGAGAGGCAGGAACAGACTTTTCATCTTTCCACCCAGATCTCCTCTGTCCCAGAACAGAGCCCTGGTTTGTTGTCAGGTCTTTCCTAGCTGTCTGCTCGCATATACACATAGCTGTAGAAATTTAATGTTCTTCCAGGACACACTAGGTCCTCGAATGCTGAGACAGGGTCTCACTGTGTTGGTCTAACTCTGTTTTGGAAACCACTCTGTAGACCAGGCCAGCCTTGAACTCACAGAGATTCATCTTCCTTGGCCTCCTCTGAGTGCTAGAAAGGGAGGTAGTTGTTATTCTAGATGAATTTTTATTTTTAAGTTTTTATTTAAATTGTGTATATGCATCTCCATGGGTCTGTGCACAAGAGTGGGCTGCCGATTGCCCCAGAGCTGGACTTACGGTGTCTGTGAGCCACCTGATGGGGCTGGGAGCTAAACTCTGGTCCCCAGCCCCTTTTTTCTTTTGGCCTTGCCTTTTTTTTTTTTTTTTTTTTTTTTTTATAGGAAAGATTTAAATCTGACCAGCAAAAATTGTTACTCAGAGTTGGAGAAATGGCTCAGCAGTTAAGCGCACTGGCTGCTTTTGTGGAGTTCCTGGGATTGGAACCTGCAAGGTGACTCCATCCATCCCTAACTCCATTTCCAGATCGGATGCCTCTGGTACACATGCATGCAGGCAGAACACTCATGTATAAAATAAAAATTGTTAACTCTTAAAAAAAAAAGTTGTTGGGGGCTGGAGAGATGGCTCAGAGGTTAAGAGCACTGACTGCTCTTCCAGAGGACCTGAGTTCAATTCCCAGTAACCACATGGTGGCTCACAACCATTTGAAATGAGATCTAGTGTCCTCTTCTGGCCTGCAGGGATACATACAGGCAGAGCACTGTATACATAAGAAATAAATCTTTTAAAAAAAAGTTGTTATATAGTCAGGTGTGATGACAAGGCGGCCATGGTCACGGCCATTTCAAGGTCAGTGGGGGCTACATAATGACCTATATCTCAAAACCCAACACAAAAAGTTCCTCAACTGTTTTCTTATATTCAATAGCTCCTCTTTGTGCTGTGTTCCTATATATAGACTAACCTCATTTCTCTTTCTTTCTTTGTTTCTTTCTTTTGGTTTTTCGAGACAGGGTCTCTCTGTGTAGCTTTGGAGGCTGTCCTGGCACTCGCTCTGGAGACTTACAGAGATCGGCCTGCCTCTGCCTCCCGAGTGCTGGGATTAAAGGCGTGCGCCACCAATGCCCTGGCTCATTTCTTTCTTTCTTTTTTTTTTTTTTTTTAAATGTAAAGTTTTATAAAATATGACGAGTATTTTCCTTACATATGTCTGCACCACATGTGTGTTTGGTGCCTCTGGGGGCCAGAACAGGGCAGTGGATCCCTGGACCTGGAGTTAGAGTTGTAAGCCGCCATCTGGGTGCTGGGATTTGAACTCACATCCTCTGGAAGAGGAACCAGTGTTCTTAACCACTGAGCATGAGCATCCTACCAGTTGTAGCACTAAGAGTGCCCCTCCCTGTTGTGTCTTCTTGGTTGGGCACTGTAACGTGTAAGGCTCTTGAGAACATGGGGCTTGGAGCAAAACCTCCTGAGCAGTCTGCCTGGGTCTGCAGAGACGAGTTTTACTTCTGTCTGTGGCTTTGTTCCTATGTGGAAACTCGATTGATGGGACTGTCTTGGTGCTTAGTTGTCTGGCTGGGCGAGAGCCTCCTCTTTGTTCTTTTTCCCATCAATTGTTTTGTTGGCCTTGTGACTCCTCTTCCCACCTGGCTTTGGAACACGGGGTTTCAGTTCATCCCTTTCCTCAGCATCCATCTGCCCCCTGGCAGAAGCCTGAGACCTTTGGGGTGACGCTGCTCTACCAGCCCCCATGCCTCCCACAGGCACCGTATGCGAGGGGAGACGACCCTATGGAACCCGGGCTGTGACCACGCAGGCATTGCCACCCAGGTGGTAGTGGAGAAGAAGCTCTGGAGAGAGCGGGGTGTGAACCGGCACCAGCTGGGCCGTGAGGCCTTTCTCCAGGAGGTGTGGGAGTGGAAGGCGGAGTGAGTACATGGCAGCCCTTCCTCCTCCACGTGGGGCCCCTGACTGCAGCCTCAGACCCTCCCACTGGGTTGACTGAAGGGCCCAGGTCAATTTCAGAGGGATGAGTGCCTCCCTCACTGCCCCGTCAGCCACCAGATGGCTGAAGGCTTATCGTGGGCTCTGTCCACTTCCAGGAAGGGTGACAGGATTTACCACCAGTTGAAGAAACTTGGCAGCTCCTTGGACTGGGACCGAGCCTGTTTCACCATGGACCCTGTATGCAGGCGGAGCCTTGGGGCAGGGCCGGGGTGCTCCTTGGGTGGGCTACACTCTACCAGGAGGTTAGGACACAGCTGAGGACTCCGCTCTAAGCAGCAGTCCAGACCCAGATTCCAGCTGGAAGCTCCCTTCTGTCCCATCACTAGGCTTCCGGCCTGTCCTGGTGCTCTCCTGCGGGATCTGTGCTGGGTATAGGATTCTAGTGGACCCCACTGTCTTGGGTGTCTGCCTTGGCCTCTGGGCACCAAGATTTCTCTTTCCTCCACCCTAGAAACTGTCAGTAGCTGTGACAGAGGCTTTCGTTAGGCTCCATGAAGAAGGGGTCATCTACCGTAGCACCCGCCTGGTCAACTGGTCCTGCACCCTCAATTCTGCCATTTCTGACATTGAGGTAACCTCTGCCCCACAGCCCGTCTTCCTCTCTAGTCCTCCCCAACCCAGGCCTGGGGCCACTTCTCTAAACACCCATCTCGCAGGTGGATAAGAAGGAGCTGACTGGTCGTACCCTGCTCTCTGTGCCTGGCTACAAGGAGAAGGTGGAGTTTGGGGTCCTCGTGTCCTTTGCCTACAAGGTCCAAGGCTCAGGTGGGAGCTAAGGACACCAGGATGTGGGCTGGGGGAGGAGGGCAGGAACAGAGGAGGGAGCTGAGACACAGCACCTCCTGTCACCCCAGACAGCGACGAGGAGGTGGTGGTGGCAACGACTCGGATTGAGACGATGCTGGGAGACGTGGCTGTAGCTGTGCACCCCAAAGACCCCAGATACCAGGTGGGCAGGGCCACCGTCGGTGTGAGACAGGCTCTGAGGTTTGGGCTCCGCTCTGGGCACCTTTCCCAGCCTTGAAATTGGAGCTGTGGCACCCTGGGAGGGATGCTAGCCCAGGACAGGAGGCTCTGCCTGGGTGAGGGTCTTTCCTTTCTGATGTCTTCTTCTATGTTCAGCACCTCAAGGGAAAGAGAGTCATCCATCCCTTCTTGTCCCAGAGCCTCCCTGTTGTCTTTGATGACTTTGTGGACATGGAGTTTGGCACAGGTGAGCAGGGGCCTTAGAAGAGATGAAAGGTCGTCTTCACTCCATAGGCAGGACTGGGGCTGGGTGCAGGGAAGTGTAATAGGGAGTGGACACGGTGGTGTGGGAGCCCACAGCGTCTGGTGGAGCACTGACACTCCCCGTGTCACCCCAGGTGCGGTGAAGATCACCCCTGCCCATGACCAGAATGACTATGAGGTTGGACAGCGGCACGGGCTGGAGGCCATCGGCATCATGGACTCCAAGGGGACCCTGGTCAACGTGCCGCCACCTTTCTTGGTGAGGGTGTCTGCATTGTAGGGAACGGGGAGGGGGGGCGATGGTTACTGGGGCAACGCCGTGATGAGGCCGTTCTCATCAAGGGGATGCCCAGGTTTGAGGCCCGGAAGGCCGTGCTGGCTGCACTGAAAGAGCGGGGACTGTTCCGCGGCATCAAGGACAACCCCATGGTGGTGCCACTTTGCAAGTGAGACTGGGGACAGGCGCAGATGGGACAATGGGGCTTCTCTGGGTTCCCCTGGCCTCCTCCCCGTGACGCACGCCCTTCTCCAGCCGCTCTAAGGACGTGGTGGAGCCCCTGCTAAGGCCACAGTGGTACGTGCGCTGTGGGGAGATGGCTCAGGCTGCCAGTGCGGCTGTAACCCGGGGCGACCTCCGTATCCTGCCTGAGGCCCATCAGCGGACTTGGCATTCCTGGATGGACAACATTAGGTGTGTGTGGTCCCCGGGCGGGGAGGGCGGGGCACATGCCGAGTACCCTGACTAACCCCTTGCTGTTTGCAGAGACTGGTGCATCTCTCGGCAGCTGTGGTGGGGCCACCGAATCCCTGCCTACTTCGTCACCGTCAGTGACCCAGCTGTACCCCCTGGGGAGGTGAGAAAAGGCTGTAGCTAGATGTTTGAGTGGCTGTGGCTTTGTTGGGCCCTTGGTTGGCAGAAGGGTCTGGGCAAAGTAGCAGGATCTTTGTTGATGACCCTCTCTGTTAGGACCCTGATGGGCGGTACTGGGTGAGCGGACGCACTGAAGCAGAGGCCAGAGAGAAGGCAGCACGGGAGTTTGGAGTGTCCCCTGACAAGATCAGCCTTCAGCAAGGCAGGGAGTGGGCACGGAGGGTGGGGACACAGTGGGGATCCTGGGCCTGTTTTCCCATCCCTCTAACCTCTGACCTTTGGCCTCTTCTAGATGAGGATGTATTGGACACCTGGTTCTCGTCTGGTCTCTTTCCCTTCTCCATCTTTGGTTGGCCCAATCAGGTGTGTCCTAGAGCAAAGAGGAGGGGGGCTTTGAAAGGGAACACTTGGCTAACCTCCACACCCTCATTTTCCCCAGTCAGAAGACCTTAGTGTGTTCTACCCTGGGACCCTGCTGGAGACAGGCCATGACATCCTCTTCTTCTGGGTGGCCCGGATGGTCATGCTCGGCCTGAAACTAACAGGCAGGCTGCCTTTCAGAGAGGTGTGAAGATGGCTAAGACCCCCCCCCCCCAGCCTCCTCACCTACCTTCCTGTGTGGCTGTTAGCTAGGAATAGCATTGGTTGGTCTAGCCCAGGGCTGAGGGTTCCACTCACTGGTTCTTAGCCCACGTTTTCTTCTTCCCAGGGGAGGGGCACTTGTCAGACGCATTGAGGCACTGAGTGGGTGGGGCCACTGGGACCTAGTTCCAGGTGGACAGACCCTGGTGAGAGCCCAGACTGGAGGGGTTGTGGCCTCATTTTCTTTCCACTTCGTGTTCCCAGGTCTATCTCCATGCCATCGTCCGTGACGCCCACGGCAGGAAGATGAGCAAGTCTCTTGGCAATGTCATTGACCCCCTAGATGTCATCCATGGAGTCTCCTTGCAGGTGGGGGGCACTCAGAGGGTTAGCTAGGAATGGCCACGGGGCTGTGGCCAGAGCAACCCAAAAGCCCGTCTCTTCCCTCAGGGCCTCCATGACCAACTGCTGAACAGCAACCTGGATCCCACTGAGGTGGAGAAAGCCAAAGAAGGACAGGTATGGGCCCCCCCCCCAGGGGTGGAGCTGCAGCAGGTGGGCAGGGCCTACAACCCTGTTTGCTCTGCATCCTGTAGAAGGCCGACTTCCCAGCAGGCATTCCCGAGTGTGGCACCGACGCCCTGCGCTTTGGACTCTGTGCCTACACATCCCAGGGTATGGTCCCCATCCCCTCGGTTGCCTGCTCCCTTCCCTGAGACCCATGCTCTCCTCCACCTTGGGCCTGCAGAGGCCCTCTCTGGGAGGGAGAACAGGGTGGCGTCACACTGGCCCCTCGTCTAGGTCGAGACATCAACCTGGATGTGAACAGGATCCTGGGGTACCGCCACTTCTGCAACAAACTCTGGAATGCCACCAAGTTCGCCCTGCGTGGCCTTGGGAAGAGCTTCGTGCCCTTGCCCACCTCCAAGGTGAGGGTCTGCTGGCTGGGATTGTTGACAGCCCCCACAGGCTACGCGTGCAGTCCTCAAGTGCCAAGCATTGTCCCTGCTGTGCCAAGACCCTGAGGGTCCCCTTGTACCCTGGGACAGACAGGCTGATGATTGACAGGCACTGGGGCTCTCGCCCAGGGGCTGGGCCTATCCTTTCTTCTCAGACACTGGACAAGTCAGGGTTGCAGGCTCCACTGTGGTCCCTGTGTACTCCTGTGGGTCTGGTTCCCCGCCCTGGGCATGTGGTGGCCACTGGCTGACATTCCTCTTCCCCCAAGCCTGAAGGGCACGAGAGCTTGGTGGACCGCTGGATCCGCAGCCGCCTGACTGAGGCCGTGAGGCTCAGCAATGAAGGCTTCCAGGCCTACGATTTTCCAGCCATCACCACAGCCCAGTACAGCTTTTGGCTCTATGAGCTCTGTGACGTCTACTTGGTGAGCAGTGGGCGGGGTTTAGGCACTGTGGCTCTGGCCTCAGCTTGGCCATGTGTTGGCTCCTCCAGTCCTCAAAGGTGCAGTGAAGACTCCAAGTGCCGGGTGGTCCTGACCCTGAGCACTGTGCCTCCCCATCTCTAGGAGTGCCTGAAGCCCGTGCTGAATGGGGCGGACCAGGTGGCAGTGGAGTGTGCCCGGCAGACCCTCTACACCTGCCTGGACGTCGGCCTGCGGCTGCTGTCTCCATTCATGCCCTTCGTCACAGAGGAGCTGTTCCAGAGGCTGCCCCGGCGGACACCAGCAGCTCCTGCCAGCCTGTGTGTCACCCCCTACCCAGAGCCCTCAGAGGTATGAGGTGTGGCCTGCGGGGCAGCTGCAGACCCCCTCACCCCCTCACCCCTGCACCTCACATGCTCCTGCAGGGCAGCTGAAGCCCCCTCACCCCTCACCCCTGCACCTCACAGTGCTCCTGCAGGGCAGCTGCAGACCCCCTCACCCCCTCACCCCTGCACCTCACATGCTCCTGCAGGGCAGCTGAAGCCCCCTCACCCCTCACCCCTGCACCTCACATGCTCCTGCAGGGCAGCTGAAGCCCCCTCACCCCTCACCCCTGCACCTCACAGTGCTCCTGCAGGGCAGCTGCAGACCCCCTCACCCCCTCACCCCTGCACCTCACATGCTCCTGCAGGGCAGCTGAAGCCCCCTCACCCCTCACCCCTGCACCTCACAGTGCTCCTGCAGGGCAGCTGCAGACCCCCTCACCCCCTCACCCCTGCACCTCACAGTGCTCCTGCAGGGCAGCTGAAGCCCCCTCACCCCTCACCCCTGCACCTCACTGTGCTCCTGCAGGGCAGCTGAAGCCCCCTCACCCCTGCACCTCACAGTGCTCCTGCAGGGCAGCTGCAGACCCCCTCACCCCTGCACCTCACAGTGCTCCTGCAGGGCAGCTGAAGCCCCCTCACCCCTCACCCCTGCACCTCACAGTGCTCCTGGAGGGTACACTGCAACCCTCTCACCCCTCACCCTCCACCTCACAGTGCTCCTGGAAGGACCCTGAGGCTGAAGCTGCTATGGAGTTGGCACTAAGCATCACTCGAGCTGTGCGCTCCCTGCGTGCCGACTACAACCTGACGCGGACCAGGCCTGACTGTGAGCCTCAGGCCCTATGTCCTCCTGTCCCACTGTCCCCCAGAGTCTGAGTAGCCAGACTTCACTCTTCTCCCTCCTCCACAGGTTTCTTGGAAGTGGCTGATGAGGCCACAGGGGCCTTGGCATCCTCGGTGTCTGGCTATGTGCAAGCGCTGGCCAGTGCGGGTGTGGTGGCTGTCCTGGCCCTGGGGGCCCCTGCACCACAGGGCTGCGCTGTGGCTGTGGCTTCAGACCGCTGCTCCATCCACCTGCAGCTGCAGGGGCTGGTGGACCCAGCCCGGGAGCTGGGCAAGCTGCAGGCCAGGCGAAGTGAGGCTCAGCGCCAGGCCCAGCGGCTGCAGGAGCGCCGTGCTGCCTCCGGCTACTCGGCAAAGGTGCCCCTTGAGGTCCAGGAGGCAGATGAGGCGAAGGTGTGTGTGTGGGGGGGTTACCCTAACATCGGCTTCCTCTGTCATACCCTGGTTCTCAGCCAGCCCGGCTGCTAGGACCCTGGAACCCCATGTGGCAGTCAGGAATCTTAGGTGTAGTGTCTGCCCCTGCTTAACTGCCTGGTTGACCCAGAACGTCAGGCTGGTACCCTGCTGCGGAACCCGACCACCCTTGCCTCTAAGGTCTAGCACCAGCGGCAGCTGAGCGCTTACTCTCAGTCCCTCTGAGTGAAGTGACCTTTTGACCTCACGGTGAACAGGATAGTATGTGGGGAGGCAGCACGTGGGCTCCAGCACAGGTGGGGGTACCAGGCAGGGTGTGTGACCTGAGGCCCTGGTCACCTAGGAAAAGGAAGTCTCTAGAAGCAGGGATGACGGACGAGTGGGTTACACCCACCACCCACACCACCCTGACTTCCCTGTGGTCCTCACCCGTCTTACCAGCTTGGGCCCCTCTGCATCTGGGGTGTCTGGGTCTCCTTGGGCCAGGGTCCTCACCACACACCCTTCCCTTTTGCACCCCCAGTTGCAGCAGACACAGGCAGAGCTCAGGAAGGTGGATGAGGCCATTGCCCTGTTCCAGAAGATGCTGTGACCCCAATTCCAACTCTCAGAACCCCCAGTGGTCCACCAACAGGGATGGCAGCAATAAAATATTTTGTCAAAAATTATTCTTGTCTGTGTCTGTGTGTGGTGGGACGGGAGGGGTACAGGGGTGTGGTGTTAGTGTGTGCAGCAGGAGGGCTGCCGGCTGGCAGCCAGGCCCTAGTCCTGGTGGGCAGAGGGATGCGCCTGTCTGGGTCTGTCTCTGGCACAGTGCCAGGCCTGAGTCATGCTGCTTAGCGGCTCCCTTCCTCCCCAGCTCACCTCGCAGCAGCAGCTCAGCTCTGCACTGCGCTGTGGCCACCGAGGCCCGCCCTGGCCCCACCCTGGCTTCCACTGCACCTTGTGGCCCTGGGTTGGCATAAATGAAAGAGGGCCTGGGGCTGCCTGACCTCAGCCCTTGCTAAGGGCCTCCCTCCTACTCCTCTGAGGCCAGTTAATTATAACTCTGACCTAAGTGCCCTGTGACGCCACGCCCGGGCCAGCGCTGCTCAGGAGACTCAGCAACCAGGTAGGACAGGCCTGGGGGGACTTTGCAGTTCATGGGCTGGGGCTGGGGCTCAGCCTGGTGTAGGAAGGAGAATCCTGAGGAGCCTGTGACCCTCCTGATGGCAGATGTCTGCGCTACCAGCCTCATAGGCCCTTGGGTTGTACCGGTTGCAGGTTCAGGGTGCAGGAGGCAGGCTAAAGTATATGCACCTGGGACGAAGCAGGAAGTGGACAGCGGGTGCCATGGAGACAGCAAGGCCCGCCCTAGAACTGTGGCTTCTCCCTTGAGATCCTTCTGTTCCCTAGGTCCATGCCTCAGCCATGGGTGCACCCCTGACTCACCTGGGCCCCCCAATACTGCTTCTGCTTCAGCTGCTCCCGCTCCCAACGTTTGCCTTTTTCCCCAACATTTGGAGCCTCCTGGCTGCCCCAGGCTCTGTCACTCACCAAGACCTGACTGAGGAGGCTGCACTCAATGTCACCCTTCAGCTCTTTCTGGACCGGCCATCCCCAGGCCGGCCACGCCTTCGTCTGGAGGATTACAGGGTGAGCGAGCACTCCTGGGCCCTTTCACCCCTTAGTTCCTACAGTTCCCAGCGGTTTCTCAGGTGGAGGGCTCTGGTGGTCAGGGCAGGCTCAGTCAGCATTCCACCTGCTCACTTCCACGCCCCTCCCTCTGCAACGCCACCTCCTGAAAACAGTCTATACCCAGCAGTCACACCTGTAACCCCAGCACTTGAGAATTGCTGTTTAAGGCCAGCCTGGATTAGTTACATAGTGAGTGCCACGCCGCCAGGGCTACATAGAAAACTGCAGAGCCCTAATGGGGCTCCCTGCCCTCATTCTGTTCACACCCAGCCTCGGGTGCCAGTTGCTATGGTCATTGGGGCAGTGGCAGAAGCCAAGGGCCTTCTCTGGAGTCCCCGTCCCTCACCACTCTTGCTAGGGCCGGACCCTCCTTGCTGATGACATCTTTGCTGCCTACTTTGGACCTGGGTCACCTTCCCGGCGGTTCAGAGCAGCTTTAGGAGAGGTGTCTCGAGCCAATGCAGCCCAAGACTTCCTGCCGGCTTCCAGGAACAACCCTGACCTGCACTTCGATGCTGAACGGCTGGTCCAGGGGCGCACACTCCTGGTGGGGGCTCTGCGGGAGACCCTGGTGGCGGCCACAGCCTTTGAGTCTGCCCTGGCCCGACAGCGCCTAGGCGCTGCACTTCATGCCCTGCAGGTGACTGAGCCTTTTAGCCTGCCTCCCCTCCTCTGGGTGGGTGGGGCACACCCTGTCTGGGCTGGCAGCATGTCCTGTGTCCTGCAGGGAGAAGGAGCCATGGAGGTGTGTGTGTATGGGTGTTGGCTTATTTTAAGGGCCACTAGAAAGCCCTTGGTGTAGACTCCAAGACAGAAAAGGCTGTGACAAAAGGGTTTGCCACCTGGGCAAAGCTCTGTCTGGGCAATGAGAGCAAAAGTGGGGGCCGGTAGCAGGAGCAAGGGGTGAAATACTTTCTGGGTGGGGACACCAGGTGGCAGGTCAGGGTGGTGGTCCTGACTAGATCAAATTAATGCCATCCCCCCCTTCCCTCTCTCCCGGGACCAGGACTTCTATAGCCACAGCAACTGGGTGGAGCTGGGGAAGCAGCAACCACACCCTCACCTCCTCTGGCCAAGACCAGAGCTCTGGAGCCTGGCACAAGGTATGGCTATGACCCTGTGTGGAGGAGTTGGGAGTTCAGGGAGCCCCTCTTCTCAATGCACCCATCCCTGCTGTCTCGGAGTAGGATGGGGCATTGTTTTATCCGTGCAGGGACCGTGAGTTTCCTTAGTGTATCCAACAGCTAAAACAGCTCAGGGGCTTTCTCAGCATCCCACAGGGAAACCATCCAGGATCATGGATCAGCTCTCAGACCTCATACCAGTCTTTCCTGTGGCTCATTCTCCCTACCATGTCAGCTCCATGGCCTTCTCTCAAAGCCCACCCCACCCCCCATGCTCCCAAATCCCTGGGTCTAGCTCACAGCGAGCAGAACCCCCATAGGATTGGTACCCACACTTCTGGGTTTTGTACACCAGCTCCCACCGCAACATGTAAATGTTGAGCCTGGCCCAGGCGCCTGTGGTCCTCTCTGTCTTTCCGCCTGAGAGGGAGACACTGTGTAACCAGGGATAAAATGGAGCTGGCTGAGGCTTGGGTTGCAGCTCCCTGCATTCTGTTCCCAGTGGGTGATCCTACCTGCTCTGACTGTGAGGAGCTGAGCTGCCCTGGGAATATGCTGGACTTCACACTGCTCACCTCTGGCTACTTTGGAACACATCCCCCCAAACCTAGAGGTACCAGATGGGAAAGCTCCCTAGAAGAGGAGACAGTCACTTCCTTTGCCTTTAACAGAGGACCCAGGTGGCGTCTCCTTGGGAGAGGGTGTGGAAATAGGAACAGGATGGGTGGATAGGGGCCTCTGAGGAGACCCAGACTTTCTGTGTTGCCTGGGCAGTGCTGGGGACTGGATTGGAGAGAGAAAGAGACCCCAAGCCCTCTCAGTTTACACAAAATGTCACTATTTCCTGATGCTCCATTGATGAAGGCTGAGAAGGCCACAGCCGCTGAGAAAGGAACCTGTACTCGTTATAGGCAATGGATGTTTGACCCTCATAAGCCAGATCTCTTTCCTCAACCCAGGGAAATGTAGCCATGGGGGCCAGTTTGACCAGAGTAGCTCCCAGCCACCTCGGGGAGGCATTAACAAGGACAGCACATCTCCAAGCTTTTCCCCACACCACACGCTGCACCTCCAGGCTGCGGAAGTGGCTCTCCTAGCCTCCATCCAGGTCTTCAGCCTCCTGCGAAGCCGCCTGGGAGACAGGGGTTTCTCCAGGTGGGTGGCCTCCTGGAGACAGGTTCCCTGATCAGTCAGTGCTCCTGGGGGAACTGGGGAACTGGGGACAAATGTACAGAACCTTCACTGTGTCTCTGACTTGGACCGCAGGCTGCTGGACATCACGCCAGCCTCCAGCCTGAGCTTTGTCCTGGATACCACAGGCAGTATGGGGGAGGAGATCAATGCAGCCAAGATCCAGGCTCGCCGCATTGTGGAGCAGCGGCAAGACAGCCCCATGGAGCCCACTTCCTACGTTCTGGTGCCTTTCCATGACCCAGGTAGCATTGATCTGCAGGGATTGAGGGAAGGTGGGCCTCCCGGCCATTCTACCTGTGTCGTGAGCGAGCCTCTGCTAGGTACCTGTGTCTGCATAGAAGATAGTCAATCAGCTGTTTCCGCTGTCTCTGAAATGGTGCCTGTTTAGGCAGGCGCCTCTGCCTGCCTTAGGGTTCTGTACTTATGTGTCTTTTGGGTTGTTTTGTTAGTTTGTTTTGCTTACAAAATGTGAACGGCTGTTTTGCCTTCATGTTGGTCTGCACAGCAGCAACAACAAGCATTCCTAACTGCTGAGCCGTCTTCTCCGGGCTGCTGCCTTAGAGATTAGGGTGAAGACGGGTCTGTTCATCGGGAGGCTGGGATTGTTAGGCCTACTCCCAACTACGAGTCTCACCGCACCTTGGACAGGCCAGCTAATTATCATCTAAAACGGGCTCGTACCTGGTGTATCCTACTGGACTGAGAATTCCTTCAGGGGAAGGCTTGAGTCTGATGTGTCTTACGTGTTCGTGAGTTAACCCCCTGCTTCGTGGATGCCTGAAGCAACACTGTATCAGTGCTGTGTCTAGTCAGCTTGTGAGGTTTACAAATGCACCTGCTCACTGGAGTAACACTGTATCAGTACTGTCTAGTCAGCTTGTAAGGTTTACAAATTCACCCGCTCACTCAGTTCTCCCAATGAGCCTCCCCGGTGAGAACTTTTTTATTCTCATTAAATTTTAAAAGTGGGGCTGGAGCAACAGTTCAGCAGTTAAGAGCATTTGCTATTCTTGCAGAGGGCTTGAGTTTGGGGACCAGTGTCCACACTGTGGCTCATGTCTCCCTCACTTAACTGACCTTCCTTCCCCCCTGCCCAGGGTTCGGCCCTGTCTTTACAACCAGTGACCCTGACAGCTTCTGGCAGAAACTCAATGAGATCCATGCCTTGGGGGGTGGAGATGAGCCTGAGATGTGCCTGTCTGCCCTGGAGGTCCGTTGGCTCCCTTTCCTACCCCTCCCTTTCCCTCTTATCCTGCCCTTCCAGGCCCTGCCACCAGGGGGAGCCAGAGCTAGAACCCCCTCCCCTGTTGTCCCAGGCTCCTAGTTCCACCTGCTTCCTTCCAGGGCCCCCTGTGCTCTGCCCTCCCTGGTCCCACCCACTCCCCTCTGTCACCATTTTTAATGTCAGCCTTTTCTTCCTGACCAGCTAGCCCTGATGCACACACCACCCCTCTCAGACATCTTTGTCTTCACTGATGCCTCCCCCAAGGACACCTTTCTTACCAACCGGGTAGAATCCCTGACTCGGGAACGGCGCTGCAGGGTGAGCATAGAGCAGCATTAACTACCCAAAGATGGGAAAGATGGTCGTTTCGTGTAAGGTTGCCCCGAACCTTTAACAAACTCCAGTGTGTGTGTGGGGGGGGGGCGGGTCCATCCCCTTAGCAATACTGAACTGTTCAATATTGAACAGGTCCAATAAGCCATTCAAAGAACTGGGCTGTGTGGTCTCTGCAGACACCAGAGCCAGCAGAGACACTGTCTACCTGAGGCAAGAAGGTAGCCAGTCGGTGTTGGCTCAAACTTCTAGAGTCTGACCCCTGGCAGTTTACTCTAGGCATATGTATGTGCAGTACAACCTTGGAAAAAAGTTTCCTGGTAACCATTATCACAACAAAACTACAAAGTACAAATGACCTTTTCCATAAGGATGGGTTCTATTGAAACAGTGCTCGGGATAAAGGCCACGGGAGGAGGAGCCCTGGGATAAACGTAACAGTCTGGAGGACTCAGGTGAGGCCTGGCCCTACAGGTAGCACAGACCCCAGGCTATTAACGATGTCACTCACACTTTGCAGGCAGATATACATACATCTCTTCCATTGAAGAGACACCCTGAGTGTTTAGCATTCCTGGTTTCCCTAGTGCTTAGCTGTCAGCACAAGGACTTTGCACCCTCTACACTGGGCAAACAAAAGTGAGCTGTAGCTCAGTGGTATTTACACTGAGGCCCTGGGCTCAATCCCCAGGATTGTACACAAGAAAAAATAAATTGCAATATAAAAACAGAATTAAAACCAAAACTGGGAAATGGACCATCCAGACTTACTTGCAGTACCTTTCTTCCAAGGGCTGTGTCACAGGGAGGCCCCACCCACAGCATCAGCAGGGGGTGGGGCACACACAGCTCTGGAGAAAGCACAGCTGAGGTGGTGTCCGAGGAGAAAGAGTGCTTGCTTTTTGGAAACTGCAAACATTGGGTTGTCATTTGGCCACAGGTGACATTCCTAGTGACTGAAGACCCATCGAGGGTTCAGGGGCGAGTGCGGCGAGAGGTCTTGTCTCCTTTGCGTTTTGAGCCATATGAGGCAATTGCCTTGGCATCGGGAGGAGAGGTGATCTTCACCAAAGACCAGCACATTCAGGATGTGGCAGCCATTGTTGGGGAGAGCATGGCTGGTCTGGTGAGTGAGTACAGGCCAGATCTGAGGTCTGAGACCCTGCATGTCTCCTTAGAGGAGAAGGGGTTCTGACAGAAGGTCAGGGAGGGAAGTCGTCATTCTCATGTGTCCCCATCTCACCCCCAACCCCAGATCCATGGCTTCCACCTTCCACCTTGCCTTTTGTCAGTAACTGCCTGCCTGCCCTCCACCTCCGTCTCCGAGGCTGAGGCAAGAAATTTTGTTTTTAGTTTTGTTTTTGAGACAAGGTCTTACTATGTTGTCCTGGCTGGCCTGGCCTGTGATTCACTGTGTGGACCAGATTGGCCTTGAACTTGAACTCACAGAGATCTGCCTGCCTCTGCCTCCCAAGTGCTGGGACTAAAAGCATGCACCACGGTACTCAGCCATTCCTCATCTTTGAAGGGGGAACAAGAAATACTGGCCTCACTCTGAATTCCTCATCTCCAATTGTGTCACCAAGCACAGTAGCATTGTCCCTGGTCCAGTGCTCTGCTGACGGACCCCTCCCTGGGTGAGGCCCAGCCTCTGCATTTCCCTCTTTCCTTTTCCCACCTCAGCCCATGCCTCCTCCTCTTCTCCACTTTGGTCCTGCTCATATCTCCAGGTGACTCTTCCCCTGGAGCCTCCTGTCTTCGCCCCTGGGGAGACTTGTGTGTTTACTGTAGACAGGCTGCTCCGGCAGGTCACAGTCCGGATACATGGGGACATCAGTAGCTTCTGGATTAAGAGCCCTGCAGGTACCGTAATGTGCGTTTCGAGGCAGACAGGAAAATCAAGAGTGCAGAACAAGGGGCCTACACAGAGACAAGAATCGTTTCATGTGACAGTCTCTTGTCCCCCATCCCAGGGGTGTCCCAGGGCCCGGAGGAAGGCATAGGTCCTCTGGGTCACACCCGTCGCTTTGGACAGTTCTGGACAGTGACCATGACCGACCCCCCTCAGACAGGGTCTTGGGAGATGCAGGTAGCAGCCGAGGGAACTCCCCGGGTGAGAGTGCAAGGTAAGGAGAGGAGGTTCCTGGGAAGGGGTGTGGTGACCATGGGGACCATGGTCCTCTCAGTGTCTGACTCCCCCCTTCCCAGCCCAGACTTCCCTGGACTTCCTCTTTCACTTCGGGATTCCTGTGGAGGACGGACCCCACCCTGGCCTCTACCCCCTGACTCAGCCAGTTGCAGGTAGCATACATAGACTGTTCACTGACCTGCGTCCCTCAGTTCAGTTCACTGCACGTGTGTGTGTGTGTGTGTGTGTGTGTGTGTAGATGAATACATTTATGTGTGTGTCTTGTTTGATGAGTAGAGTCCAGCTCAGTGGATGTCACGTGACCCCCTCACATGACCCTCTCCATTTCAATACAACCTTCCCCCTCACGCACACCACTGTCCTTCCCTCTGCCTCAGGGCTGCAGACCCAGCTGCTGGTGGAAGTGACAGGGCTGGTCTCTAGACACAACCCTGAGGATGGCCAGCCACACTTCTCCCATGTTGTCCTTCGGAGGGTCCCAGAGGGCACTCATCTGGGCCGGGTGCCCTTGGAGCCTGTGGGACCCCCTGAACGAGGCCTCCTGGCTGCCTCCCTGCCACCCACACTGCTGTCCATTGCTGCGCCCTTCTCCCTGGAGCTTGCTGGCCAGGATGGAGGGGGCCAGGGCCTGCGCAGGACTGCCCCCCAGCCTTGCGCTGTGGCTCCAGTGCTTCTCGAGGTGAGGACAAGTGTGGCCAGGGCTGGGGGGACTAGAGCCGGCTGTTCTGACCTGCTCTTCCCTGCAGCTCAGTGGCCCCCCAGCTTCCTTGGCCCCAGGCAGCAAGGCCCCCCTCAGCCTGCACGTGGCCAGCTTCTCTGGCCCCCAGGATCTTGACCTTAGGACATCTGTAAACCCTCGCTTCTCCCTCACCTCCAACCTCTCCAGGTGAGTTTCCGTCTCCACCTTTGCTTGGGTTCTACAGGGGCTGCTGAGGCTCATCCCATGCCTCAGCCTCTTGGTCCTCAGCCCTCGACTCTGTCCTGTGCTTGGCTCCACCCCTTGGCTGCAGCCTACTGGGAGCCTTCTGTCCACTCTGCAGGGCTCACCTGGGACTGAACGAATCTGCCTGGGGACGTCTGTGGCTGGAGGTCCCAGATTCAGCAGCCCCTGACAGTGTGGTGATGGTGACTGTGACTGCGCTGGGTCAAGGAGCCAGCCCAGTGCCCCCGACCCATGCCTTCCTCCGGCTCCTGGTGCTGGCCTCGCCCTCGCAGGTAAGGCGCCTCCACTTCCCTCTCAGCGCTAAAGCCTGGCCCGCTTTAATCCCCCTCTTCTCTTCTCTTCTCTTCTGTTCGCGGCAGGGTCCGATGGCGAGCCCTGCCCACTCCGCTGGCCGAGTGCTCCCTCCAGCCGCCTCCACCCCGCTCCCTTCCCCTTCAGTGATTCGGGCCAGAGCTGGGGAGGGGACGGTCAGTACATCGTGGTGGGGAACAGTCGCAGGGGTGCTGTTCCTGCTCGATTGCTCTTCCTGGTAACACGGCAGCTCCACAGAATACATTTTTAGTCTGTCCTGAAGCTGGGGTGGTCACATGGCTTCAGGGCCTGCCCCTCCTGACCGGGTTGGGGATTCTTCTTCTTCTGTCACACTTGACCCTTATCCTCCTCCTTTTTCTGAGATGGTCTCACTGTGTCGCCCTGGCTGTCCTGGAAATCAGAATCCACCTCTGCCTCCCCCCCCCCAGGCCCCTTATCTCTCTTAAAGGAGTAGACTGGCATGGTGGGCCATACCTGTAGTCCCTGTCAACAGGGAGGGGAGTAGGAGGCTGCTGCTACTCTGCCTGAGCTATGAGACGCTATCTCAAAGACAACATCAACCAAACAAGCCTAGACACTGGGACGGAGGGTGATGGGTTCCCATGAGGTGCCTTTCCTAACCCAAACAGGAACCAAACAAAAGGCTTTTTTAAAAATTGTTTTTGGAAGTTACTGTTTATTCCAGGAGGGCAGGGTACCAGCAAGCACAGTTGTCACTTTAGGTTCCAGGGTGGCTTCTTTAGCTCAGTTTTATTTAAGCTGAAGGAGGGTTTCAGTGATGGTGCCTTCTCCCAGACACTGCAGAAAGGTGATTTTGCACACAGCATGGGGCAGAGTGAGGGTAGGGACATCCAGAAGATGCTGTGGACACTTTTAGGAGTTTCCAGTTCACTTTATACCAAGGTGTCTGAATTTCTCTGACCCACAGCCCAGAGCCACTGGCTGCCAGGTCAAGATTAAGGTGTGTGGGGTCTCTCCCAACTCCGCTCCTAATTCAGTGGTGTTGGGAGGGGAGGGTTCACACATGGGTAGGGCCCCTCTGCCCTTGGGGGCAGCCTGACAGAGCCACCTCTCCCTTGGACTGTGTGACTTCTTTATGCTGCTTTGACAACTCCTAGAAGAGAGAGAGTCAGACTGGCACCTGCTTCCCACCCTGTAGGGCCAGGTCTGTCACAGCCTTCAGCTTGCCCATTGCTACCACAAGTTCTCATCCCTTGGCATCCCTCCTGGCCCTGGACCATGCAGGAACCAGCCTTGCCAGTGGGTACAGGAAAGCTAACTCAGTGCGACGCCCCCACCTCCCCAAAGTCTATACATTAAAACAACGAACTCACCGTCTGAATCAGACTGCGCAAACCAGCATTCACCTTTTGGATCTGGGTTAGCTGTGGGGAGTCAGCCTCTGAGGCAAAGTCCATGAGAAAATCCTGGGTGGGTTGGAGGGTGACATTGTGCTGGAAACAGACCCACCTGCCACTTCTTCGCGACAGGCCACTCTTCTTATCCTGATTCCCTCATCCCAGAACCCTTCCAGACAGGTGGGAAAAGCCAGTCCTCTCCAGCTCTTTTAAAATTGCAGCTCCCTTCAAACTCCCACCCTGCCCCCTCCCCGCCCTGTTCCTCCCTGTGCATCCCGACCCTGTGAGAGCTGCCCAGGCCACTCCCCACTCTGATGGAATGCAGACTGGCATCCTGTCATTCCAATGCCCATCCACTTCATGACCCCTGCCCTAAGTTAACCCTCCCCTCTCCAGAGCAGACTCCCTGGGTCCACATGCTCCCTGCTTCTCCCTCCCCAGCCATGGACAGGAGCAGCTCCCTACCTCACCGAGGGCCCCCAGGTGCAGCTGCCGTTGCTGGGCCTCCCTGAGGTGGTCTGCAAACCAGGCTTGGCCGTGCTCCAGCAGCTCCAGGCCCTGCCACAGAGCATCCTGTTTCCTCTCCAGAGCCTGCATCATCTGCAGCTGGCTTAGACAAACACAGGCCAAACTCTCACTCCTAGCAGGACCCTACCTATGGCCCACACTCAAAAGGCTCACTCTCTGTCACTAAGTGTGAGCTCGGACTGGCCATTGAGGACTTGGGCAGCAAGGGTGTCGACACAGGGAAAGCTCGTGGGTCCCCAGAGTTGAGCAGAACTAGATGGAGGGCAGATCTGCGGAACAGAAGGATGCCCAAGACGGGCTGGTCTAGTACTCACCCAGAGGAAGAAGCTCTGGGCCCCAGGGTCTTGGCGGCTTGTCCCCAGCGGCAGCAGCAGGACAGTGTAGGGCACTTGCACTAGGGGTGGCCCACCAGGACCTGGGCTCCCCATGGCTCTGAAGTAGGAAGGGTGGAGCCAGGCCTGGTCCCTCCCCAAGCCCTGCCTTCTACCCATCCTGCCTTGTACTATGTCAACCTTCCAACTATTTCCTCTCTGAAGTAGTTGTCCTCACTGAGTCCTAAGGGCAGAATCTGAGAATCTGAATTTATTTAGATTTTATTTATCTACTTTTTATGAGACAAGGTCTTCCTATGTAGCCTGGCTAGCCTAGAACTCACTATATAGACCAGGCTGGCCTCAAACTCAAACATCTGCCTGTCTCTGCCATCCAAGTATTGGGATTAAAGGTGTACGCCACCATACCTGACTGAATTTGTGTGTGTGAGTGTGTTTCTGTGCGTCACATGTGTCCCAAGCCCATGGGGACCAGAAGAGGTGAGGGGTCCCTTGGGACAGGAGCTGCAGATGGATGTAAGCCACCATGTGATGTCTGGAACCAAACCCACTTCTGCAAGTGCTGCCAGTGCTACTAACCACTGAGCACCCCAGCCAAGTGTCACTGTGTTTCTGAAGGACTGCTCCCTGCCCCAGCTCTCTCAGTGTCCTGTCAGGTGACCCTTGGAAGGATTCTGATCCAAAATAAACTTTATTCCTAGTACAAAACAAAGCGTGCAGACTGAGAACTCTGCATGGAAAGAAAAGGGAGCAGCAGCGTGGTGGTCTCGGGTGCCGGGCAGCTGAGAGGGTGGAGAAAGGGCTCTCACAGGATGGTGGTGGCAGCTGGCAGCACTTCCTGACTCATAAAAATGCCCAGGTCCAGGGTGGGATCTTCCAGATCCAGTTTCAGAAACTTATGCACCAGTGCCTGGCAACTGCAGGGGAGAAAGAACCATGCGGTTTCTGGGTCTGCGTAGAAGAGCTGAGGGTTTCAGAAAGCAGCCTTGGATACTGTGTCGGTTTTGTCATTTTCTGACACGGTCTTGCTGTGTAGCTCAGGCTGGCCTTGAACACTGGGATTACAGGCTTGTGCCACCACACCTGGCTTGGTGAGGGGAAGGGCACAGGGCTGCAGGCAGGCTGGCTGAGGCCCTGTGGAGGGAAGTACTGGGGGAGGAGCAACACTTACTTTTCCACCTGGCTCCTCCTGAGAAGCTCATTGGCGGGTCTGATGGGTTTCCTGCGGCGCATCAAGTCTGAGACCTAGCACAGGAAGGAAGGCGGGAGAGCTGGTGGGCTCCCAGGGAGAGGGGAAATGAGGGTCAGGAGCCCTGTGGACCTACAAGTCCAGCTCCTCAAGAGGTGCAGGTGAAAGGGTGCGGAGATGCTCAGTGGTTAAGAACACTGGCTGCTCTCACAGAAGACCCAGGTTCAATTCCCAGCACCCACATGGCAACTCACAACTATCTACTCCAGTTTCCTGAGATCTGATGCCCTCTTCTGACCTCCACAGGAACTAGGCACAGACACAAATGCAGGGAAAACACATGTGCAGATACATAAATCTTTTTGTTGTTGTTGGTTTGGTTTTTTGAGACAGGGTTTCTCTGTGTAGAGCAAGCTGTCCTGGCACTCGCTCTGTAGACCAGGCTGACCCTGAACTCTCAGAGATCCACCTGCCTCTGCTGCCTGGGTGCTGAGATTAAAGGTGTGTGTGCCACCATTGCCCAGCCAGATACATAAATCTTAAAAACAAACTGCTTGAAGAGGAACAGGTGTGCTACAAGGGAGCCCCGGGGTGGAGGGGGCTGCACACAAGCCCTCATCACCTCTTTGCCTCGAGCAATGAGCTGCTCAGGGAGCCCAGCCTGGGCAGCTGTGTAGGAAGCGTGGCTGGCACTGGCAACACCTTGGCAAAGCTGGTAGAAGAAGACAAGGTCGTCTCCATCCTCACAGGTCTCCATGGTCTTAAAAGAACAGACAATGACAGTGTGGGGCTCACCTGGGCCTGAGAAGGGGAAAGGCCACCGGCTAGAGTGACTTCCTCACCAAATACTGCACCAGGGGCCCTTGTGGCAGCAGCTGCAGCTGAACGAGGCTCAGGAAGTTGGTGGCCACAAAGATGTGGGGGCAGCGGGGTCCCAGAGCTAGCCAGTGTCGAAGCACAGCAGCCAGAAGTGCCAGCCCGTCCACCTGCCAGAGGGCAAAGGTGAGGGGAGAGATCCAGAGTGCCCTCTGTACCTGCCCCCTCCTTCTCTCTCTCAGCTCCTGCCCCTCT
>NW_023276806.1:231546355-231596355 GCF_003668045.3 Cricetulus griseus
CCTGCCCTCCTCCTTCTCTCTCTCAGCTCCTGCCCCTCTGTACCTGCCCCCCTCCTTCTCTGTACCTGCCCTGTCCCTCTGTACCTGCCCCCCTCCTTCTCTCTCTGAGCTCCTGCTCCTCTGTACCTGCCCCCCTCCCTCTCTGTACCTGCCCTGTCCCTTCACCCTCCATTCCCCTGTCATCTTCCATTTTCCTCCTCACCGTGTTGGTGCCCTTCCCAAATTCATCAATAAGGACCAGTGACTGCTCGGTGGCGTTATTCACGGCTTTTGCCACCTGCTGGGCACCAAATGAACAAGGGAGTTTCCTTAGCTTTCAAGGTTTCTGGTGTGTCGCTGTGAACAGACTCTTCTCCCTCCTAAAGCTTTTTAAGAGCAACACTCTTATTTGCTCAGTCTTCGTTTGGCAGCAGTGAAGGAGTCACACAAAGGAGTCTCCAGAAATGTTGCTTCCTCCAGACTCTGACCTGGGTGCTCCCTGGCCCCAAGTACACAAGACATGCAGCCAAGGGAATGTGTTCCCAAGGGCAGGGCACAGTTCCTACTTGAGTATCCGCCTCCCCCACCTCCTTTTGCTCCCTTTAACCTGGTTGAGGTCAATCATGAAGGTGGAGAGTCCGAGGGAGATGGATTCACAGCTGTGAATTCTGGTGAAGATGGCATCGATTACCCCAATTTCAGCCTCCTCTGCTGGCACAAAGCTGCCCACCAAGGCCATGAATGTGATCAAGCCTACCTGGACATGGGAGGGGACAGGACATGAGCCTGGTGCTATGGGCAAAGTAAAATGGGGTCTCCACCAAAGACGTGGATGAGAGATTAAGAGGGGCACAGTGTAACAGAATGTAACCGAAGAGCAGAGACGTCAGAATGAACTCTAGATAGAAACTCAGGGTTGTGGGTAAATACATGCTGAGGAGTGGCATGGGACCTGAAGAGTTGGCCAAGGGGCCTGTGGCCGTGAAAAGGTCTGTCCTGAAGAACTGGCTCTCTAGTTCTCAGGGATGAGGGACACAGGGAGCAGAGGCACCTAGGTTGTATGGCCCTCACCTGTTTGAGGTATATGCTTTTCCCTGAGGAGTTGGGTCCAGTGATGACTTTGACCCTCCCTTGGTTGCTGCCACAGTCTGTGGAGTTGGGCACGAAGGTTCGTGCACACAGTTCCATCAGGGGGTGCCTGTGGCAGGGGAAGAGACACTACATGGTCTGTGGATCCAGGGGATGAACCCCACACCAGAAGATGGAGCCTGTGGGCCCCTTGTGTTGTCTGTCTGGCCCACTCTGTTCTCACCTGCCATTCTTGATCCGTACTCCATGGATTCGGGGAGAGTAACGGGGTCTTGTATAGCCATAGTCCCGGGCAGCACTGGCAAGAGCCAGCAAGACATCAAGGCGGGAGGCAAGGTCCAACACCCGAGTCAGGACCGAAGCCCGAGCCAGCACCTGGCACTGCAGCTGGTACATCAGCAGGGTCTCCTGGTCTGGGAAAGGAGCTCAGGTCAGTTCCCGGGAAGTGAAGGAGAGACACAGAGGTCCCTGGAAAGATCCGAAAGCAGATCTTACATCTGCTGCCGGCATAGAGAGGCAGTGTGACTCCCACAGCCATTCAGAAGGGGATAGGGAGCCAGAGAGCAGAGTGTTGTTGGAGCTGCCCGCCCCTCCGGCCACGGCTCACCACGGATCTCGCAGTGCAGGTCCCCCAGCAGAGTGTCCAGCTCCTTGGTCCTCGTGCTACGATAGTGCAGCTTGTCCTCTGAGAGAAACTAGGCAAAAGGGGTGCGAGCTCTGGGTTTTTATGACACAATCTCACTCTGTAGTCCTGGCTGGCCTGGAACTCACAGAGGTCCCCCTGCCTCTGTCTCTCAAGTGCTGGGATTACAGTTGTGCACCACCATGCCCAATGGCTTTCCTTTCTTGGTCTCCCTCTCCTCCCCCAGTGCCCCACCCTACCCTCTGTCTCAGCTCTGATTAAGCTAGACATGACCCCACAGCTGGTCAGTGCTGACGGTGAGATCTTTTACCCCCCCACCCCATCCCTGACCTCTCACCCCACCCCACCCCAACCCAGCAACAGGAGGTCCAGAGATTTACCATGAATTCTAGTCCCTCAATCTCAAAGTCACTGGCCTCCACCATAAAAGGCAAGCGGGGAATGGAAAGAAGGAAGCCGATCTGGGGAGAGAAGAGACAGAGCCGGGGTGTAACCTGCTGAACACCTTCTTCCCAGAGGAAGCCCAGACACCACTGGGAGTCTCCATCTCCTCCCTCAGAGAGCCAGAATCAACAAAGGTATTCATGTCCCCAGACTGCTGATCTGGCATGCTGGCTGAGTGTCGCCATAGCCCCCCAGGGGCCCCGCCCTGTCCCCTGCTCACCAGAGGGATGTAGATGACACTACAAGAAGGAATTCGAGCATCCAGATTGTCCAGCTCCTTCTGTGCAACTTCAGTGAGGAAACTTGGGAGGCCCGTCAGCCTTCGCTTTTCTAGGTGTGTAGACAAACCCAGGAAGATTAGGGGTTCAAGGCCAACGCTGGCCACATGAAGAAAAAGTCCTGATTGGCTGGGCATGGTGATGCAAGCCTGTAATCCAGACACTCCACAGGTGGAGACAGGAGGGTCAGGACTTTGAGGCCATCCTTAGCTACCTATTGAGTTTGAGGCTAGCCTGTGCTACAGGAGGCTAGCCTGTGCTCTGTCTCAAAAACAACAACAAAGAAAGATCTTTGTTCTGGCTGGAAACCTGTTTCCAGGTCTTGGTGTCCGGTGCCAAGATGGACGCACTGGCTGGCTGACAGGCCCACCAGGGCCCCCGTGCCCAGTGCCCAGCACTCACTTGAATCTATTTCCGGGTCAATGTTGGGGAGGACAGTGAAGCGATTTTCAGCAAGACTTTCCTCAAAGTCCACCTGAGGAGACAGACGGGAAGTCCAGTTTCTTAGCACCCAGCACCCTTTCTCTGTCTTGTCCTCAGCTCCCCGACTGTTTCTTTAATCCTAACATCCACACACTTCCTCTCTCTACCCCAGATCTCTCCAGCGTCCTCGCCTCCCACACCACATTCTCCAGACCCCTGACCCACCCCACTCTCTCTACCCCACCCCACTCTCTCTCTATCCCACCCCACTCTCTCTCTACCCCACCCACCTCTCTACCCCACCCCACTCTCTCTATCTGTCTCTCTCTAACCAACCCCTCTCTCTCTCTACCCCACCCACTCTCTACTCTCTACCCACTCTCTCTCCCCACCCCACTCTCTCTCTATCCCCACCCCACTCTCTATCTCTAACCCACCCCACTCTCTCTCTAACCAACCCCACTCTCTCTCTATCCCCACCCCACTCTCTCTCTACCCCACCCCACTCTCTCTACCCCACCCCACTCCTCTCCTTCCTCCTCAGGTGTCTGTCTTTCTTCCTCTCACCACTTTCCCAATGAGGCTGGCAATGTGGTGCAGGTCATCAGAGAACTCTTGGGCAATGTCCTGAAAAAGCTGAATGGCCTGGGGCAGGGAGCGGCAGACATCCCTCAGGCCCAGGGCACTGTACACAGTCTGCAGGACAGATGGAAGGCGACCCACTCAGGGGAGCTGCGGGAGTGGACGTAGACAGACTGACAACAAAGAGCAATGGGGAACCCTGAGAAATGATGAAAGCACAGACAGACACACAGCGAGGCACACATAAAACTAGAGAGAGAAGAGAACTTGTGTAAGAGGAGGACAAGAGAGAAACAGGAATAAAAGTCAAGAGAAAAGGACCAGGGAGGTGCCTCAGCAAGGAAAGGTGGGAGCTGCTAAGCCTGACAGCCTGAGTTCCTTTCCCAGACCCAGGTGTTAGAAGGAGGGAGTCTCTCAGGTTGTATTCCAGTTTCCACATGAAAGTCATGGTACATGCTAGCACAGACATACAGCAAACAAACAATAAATGAATATTTCTTGTTTTGTTTTTTGAGACAATGTTTCTGTGTGTATCTCCAGATGTCCTGGAACTCATTCTGTAGACCAGGCTGGCCTCAAACTCAGAGATCCATCCACCTCTGTCTCCTGAGTGCTGGGGTTAAAGGTGTGTGTCACAACTGCCTGGCCAAATAAACATTTTTAAGGAGCTAAAAAAGAAAGAAGCGGCAGCTACAGCACAGGGCCCGGAGAGAGCGGGGCTTGGAGTCCTTGAGAGCCAAGGTGAGGTCAGTGGCTGAGCCGCTGCTCTAATCACAGCTGAAACCTATGGACAGAACCCTAAGCGGCAGGCTCTCGCTCCGGAAAAGAGCTGTATAAGCTGCAAGTGGCAGAAACAGTGGTTCCTGATCAAGCCAACAAAATGAGCTGTACACAGACAAAGGAATTGAGGGTTTCAGAAAACAAGACTAACAGGGCCTGAAACAGTTTGGGAAAGCCTTTCAGAGAAAAGGAGATGTGATGGGTCTTGAATAAACTCAAAAGTCCTGTGTGAGCAGGGACAGCACAAGTGAACTGAGGAGGAAGCGACGCAGGCTTTTGTGCCTGCCGGGAAATGTTTAGTTTCCCACGTGCATTCACTTCATTGCTTCCTCAGAGTGGTCCTCTCAATAAATAAACTCAGCACAGATGGACTGGGCTTGAACCAGGTGTGTAGCCCCGCCCCCTCATTGTCTCTCTCAAATTGAACCCAGGACTCAAGGTCCTCACAGTGAGTGCTCCAATGCTCAGCTGTGACCCCCACCTTTGTTTATGCTGAGATAAGATACCACAAAGTTGCCCACACAGCTCTCTAACTCACTCGTTAGCCCAGGCTAGCCTTAAGCTTCTTTTGTTTGGGGGGAGAGGACAAGGTCTCAGTTGGGTGTGGTGGCACAAGTTGTAATCCCAGTTCTCTGGAAGATGAAGAAGGTGGATCACAAGTTCCACATCAGCTTGGATGGCACCTGAGTGCACCTGAGGCTACCCTGGGCTATATTAGTGCACCTGAGGCTACCCTGGGCTATATTAGTGCATGTGAGGCTACCCTGGGCTATATTAGTGCATCTGAGGCTAGCTTGGGCTATATTTTGAGACCCTGTCTCAAAAGTAACCAACCAAAGAAGCAAACACCAGTGCTTAGGAAGCAGAGACAGAAAGAGCTCTACAAATCTGATTGGCCTAGTCTACATAGCAAGTTCCAGGACAGACAGGGTTACACAGTGAGATCCTGCCTCAAAAATAGAGAAGAAATAATTTTTAAAAAATTGATAGACTGACATAGAGCTGGAGTTCTATCTCAGTGATAGACCATTTGCCAAGCATGTGTAACATTCTAGGCTCAATTCTAGTGCACACACATACACCACACACACACAATTGTTTCGTGATTATAGGATGTTAATATTAAGGGAAGGCAAAATGGGTTGCATGATAACTCCATAATTCTTGCAACATTTAAGTCTTAAATTGCTTCAAAAAATAAAGCCCCGAAAGATGGCATAGTAGACAAAGGCACTTGTTTCCAAGTCCTTGCAACCTGAGTTCAACCCTGGTGCTCACATAGAGGAAAGAAAAAACTGCCCTGATGGTCCCCTCTCACCGCCATGCACACTGTCTCATGTGTGCACCCACACTCACAGATGAAAAACTAAGTAAAGCAATAGAACAATAAATTTTAAAATTCAGGAAGAGCAGGGCGGTGGTGGCACATGCCTTTAATCCAAACACTCACAAGGAAGGCAGAGGAGGGCCATTCCCTGCAAATTGTAAACCAGAACTCTACATAAAGAGTTCCATGACAGCTAGTGCTGCATGAGAAACTGTCTCAAAAAAAAAAAAAGTAAATAAATGTGGTGGTTTGAATGAAAATGGCCCCCGAGGCCCATAGGGAATGGCACTTTCTTCCTGCTGTCCTTGGATCCAGATGGAGAACTCTCAGCTCCTTCTCCAGCACCATGTCTGTCTCTGTCTTGCCATGCTTCCCACCATGGTGACAATGGACTAAACCTCAGAACTGCAAACCAGTCCCAATTAAATGCTTTCCTTTACAAGAGTTGCTGTGGTCATGTTGTCTGTTCACAGTAACAGAGCACTAAGACAATAGCAGGTATTTACTTTGCTTTATAATTATGTAAAAATATTTAGTTATATCAACCCAGACAAGGTATTTGTCACTAATTCTAGCTTCTGTCCCACTTTCTTTACACTACTAATATCAAACCTCACCGATCCCGGGGAGATGGCTGGCAGTTAAGAGCACTGGCTGCTCTTGTAGAGGACCCGAGCTTTTTTCCAGCATCCACAGATCTAGGAGATCTGACTCCCTCTGCCAACCTCTCCATGTTAGGCACGCACATGTTGTACAAACATACATGCAGGAAAACACTCCTGCACATTGAATATATGCTAAAAAATTAAAAAGAACAAGCAAGCAGGCAAGAAAGAAGGGTAAATAATACAGGATTTTTCTGATATTAAACAGTAATGTCAGTGCCAACTTTTTAATAATCACTGCAAAGTATTTGTGGATGAAATAAAATAACAGCTGGAGAGGGAAAGGAGACTGTTAGGAGTATTGGCACTGACCGGTTGGGCACAAGGGGAGTAGTTATACTATTCTTTGCAAATATTTATGGTTTTTGATATTTTCTGCAACACAAAGTTTAAAAGAAACATCAGTGGGTGAAGCGTGGCAGTGTTTCCAGAGCGGAGTTGGCCTGTACACAGGGTTTGAAGCCTAAGAAGGGGAGCCTGCAGCCCTAGAACACAGGAGAAGGGGCAGGGGGATCCTAAGAGAGAGGCCTTACCTTGTAGAGGACCTGCCAGTCACTGACCTTGGTGTGGGACAGTTTCATGCGCTTCAGAATCAGCTACAAACAGACAAAGGGACAGCCATGGTTTGCCATTTGCCATCTGACACCTCTCAAGAGGCCCGCAGTCCAGAGGACCCGGGTTTGGTCCCCAGTGTCCACAGCAGGAGGTTCACAAACACCCATAACTCTAGCTTTAGGGGACCCACCATCCTATTCTGGACTCTGCAGTCACCCATACTCACATGCAAATATTCCACACAGGGCCACCTGATCTCCCCCCAACCCCAGACAACCCAGACAAGGTCTCTTTACCTAGCTCTGACTGAACTGGAACTCACTATGTAGACCAGGCTGGCCTCAAACGCAAACATGCTATACATACATGTGATTAGAAATAATATAAATCCTAGACGGGGCAGTAGTGGCCACACTTTAATCACAGCACTTGGGAGGCAGGTGGATCTCTGAGTTAAAAGCCAGCCTGGTCTACATACCAAGTTCCACGTCAGCTAGGACTACATAGAGACCCTGTCTCAAAGATAAATAGTCAGGTGTGATGGTGCACAACTTTAATCCCATCACTTGGGAGACAAAGGTAGGTGGATCCTATTACGATCTGTAGTCAGTAAGGTTAAGATATCTTTATTCAGATAAACACCAGCCAAACGCAAGCCAGAGAGTGCCAGGGGCAGCAAGGCAGCCAGGCCGGAGAGAAGGGCCCCCATGTACTTGCAGCCCCTTAAGAACCTAACGCTGTTCCCTAACTTGAATTAATAATAATAAAAAATTTAAAAAAGAAGAAAAAAAAAGAATTAAAAAAAAAAAAAACCTAACGAGAGTCATCCTGACCTCACCTTGACCACGCCCCAACAGGCGTGGTCAGGCACACCTGTAGCCAGCCCTTAGGAGGCGTGGTTTCGGTGTCTCCCTACAGGATCCCCATGAGCTCCAGGCCATACACGGTTACATGGTAAGACCCTATCCAAAACAAATAAACTAAAATTTAATAACATAAAAATAAGAAGCCCAAAGTTTTCTATAAGCCATCAGCCCCACCCCCCCACCTCCACCCTGGACTCTCAGCCTCATCCACCCCCTGCCCCATCCTTCGCCCTGGGCTCACAGGCACATTCTTGATGTGGCTCAGGAGACGATGCATTGTCTGAGCCGTGTCTAGATTCTGAGGCATCAGGAAAAACTGAATGACATCCAGACGAGAATTGAGTTCCCTTAGCTCCTGAGTTGGACGTGTAAACCATAGCCTGGGGTGGGGGGGTTGGGATGGGAAGATTAGAAACCACATCACGTGGCAATATATGTCTGCTGCATGCTATAGGAATGAATTTGCAAGGGCAGCACCCTGTCTATGTTCCCATGTTTGTATATACCGCCTGAAAATTGCTGGGTGTCCCTATGTCTATGTCTGTATGTCGTGGTTTTGATGGATGAGACCATGTGTCACTCCATGTGGATATGTGATGGAGCATGTCAATATTTTAGAGCAAGAGCAGTGTGTTGTGGTATTTGTGTGCCAACACAGTAGTTCTCTGCAGCTGAGTGGGAGCGGGTGAGTCAGTACGAGTTTGCTATCTGTATGTAGCTGTTACAGTATTTTAGAGAAACAGCTCAGATGAAATTTCATCTTTCCCTGTGTAAATGCCTGTGCCTAGTTCTCATTCTCTCTCCTACTCTCTTCCATTCTGGCAATGTTTAGGGTTGGGTCTAGGCTTACTGATCACCCAAGCACCAAACTACTAAGCCACACCCCCAGCCTGCATTTTTTTTTTTTTTTTGAGACTGGTTTCACATAGTTCAGACTGGTTGCAAATTTGCCTGCCTCTCTGCCTCTGGTGGGATTAAACATGGGGCCACCATGCCCAACTCATCTTACAATTTTTCACAATGGTCATCTCTTAGTAGAGAAAGGACTTGGGGAGACTTTGTGAAGGTGTTTCAATGAGTGGGTCTGATTCATAAATGACTAGCGTGTACAAACATTATTACAACTTCTGTTGCCAGAAGTATTACCTATTAAGTTAAATAAATTATGACACAGTAATAATGTCTCATCCGTATTTGTCTAATTCTGGAGGTTCTTTTCTACATTATAGCAAGCTATTACTCATGTTGTCTATGAGCTATCGAGTGTAGATGTTGGCCTGAGGATGCATACCTCCCTCCCACTTAGCCCATGGCCAGTTATGTTCAATCAGAACAACCCAAATTAGAATAAAACCAAAGATCCATTTCAGTTCAAGGGTGGGTTTTGGCCATCCCTGTTCTTCTCCACAGACAAAGAGGGCAGGCTTGGGCCACAGCAGTGCAGGCTGAGCTGGGAAGGAAGCTCTGGCCCTGCTCTGCAGAGCACAAGTCTCATCTAGGGGACTTTCTGATACGACACCTGAATTTACCAGACTTGTGTTCTGTTGATGGCCCTAATTGCGCAGCAGAGGAAGTGAGGAGGACTGTAGTCAGTAACTTGTCTAAAACCGCACTGCTAGTGAGAAGTGCATCTGGGTGTCAGACTCAGCTGCCCAGACTGCAGGGTCCTGTCAGCTGAGCCGTCATTCAGGCTGTGATTCCATGCCTTGTGGATCCCACAAGAAAATCGGCAATCGCCCAGTTCTCACCTGTTTCATTTCCGTTTTATTTTCTCTGATGAGCAGAGGATAACCTTGAACTTCTGATCTTTCCTTCTACCTTCTGCTTTATGTGGTGCTGGGGAAGGAACCTGGAGCCTCAAGGACACCAGGGAAGCACAGTAATAACTGACCTACATCCCTGTTGTGGAATATTATTGTAACTGGCAAAGAAGTGCCACACTGTATATGTGCTGCAGAATGTGACTGACTGTATAAAGGTGTGTGACTTTTGTTTATGCCATCTTGTGGGATTTCCATCCATTTAGCCAATGACTTTTGAGGCAGCAAGTAGTAGGGCGAGCTCTCTTGGCGCGGTGGGAGCTGGAGCAAGTAGCAGAGAGGTGCTCCTCATCCCTGGACAGGACAGCTGGACCAGCAGCAGAGCCTGCTTTGTTCTGTATTTGTGAGTTTATCTTTTCCTTGCACCCCTTAATAAATTGGTTATTAGACTTTTGTGGGTTCTCGATTTCATGCTGCATTTGTTTAATGATGTAAGGATGTGTGTTTAATTATGTAAAGATGTGTTGCATCTGTTTTACTTTGCCTGCCTTGGGCACCTGATTAGTCTAATAAAAAGCTGAATAGCCATAGCTTGGCAGGAGAGGGATAGGCAGTGTTTCCAGGTAGAGAGAATAAATACGAAGATAAAGATAAGCTTGGGAAGAAAGAAAGAAAGAAAGAAAGAAAGAAAGAAAGAAAGAAAGAGGAAGAGGAGAGAATGAGGGACATGCCTGGGGCAAGAGGCCAGGCAGATTCCTGATAGATAGATAAATAAGCAGTGAAAGTAAGATATACAGGACTCAGAAAGGTAATAAGCCCCAAGGAAAAAAATGAAGACTACCAGGTTTTGGTGGACTTTGGGGAGCCCTCCCATGGAGGGCCCTACCCTGCCTGGGGAGTAGAGGGGGGATGGGGTGGGGGGTTGGTGGGAGGGAGGAGGGAAGAGGGAAGAGTTAGGGGGAAAGGGAGAGAGAGAGGGAGAAGGGATTGACATGTGAAGCAAGCTTGTTCCTAATTTGAATAAAAAAAAAAAAAAAGTGCTAGCCAGAAACATGCCTAAGCTAAGGATCAACGCACAAAACTAGTAAGTCTCTGTGTCATGATTTAGGAGCTGGTTGGTGGCCCAGCTCTATTCCTCCCCGTTAAAGATTTACAAGTATTAGCTAGGTGGTGGTGGCATATATCTTTAATCCCAACAGAGGCAGAGGCAGACAGACCTCTGAGTTTGAGGCACTCTTCATCTACAGAGTTAGTTCCAGGCACCAGAACCCCTCCCTCATCTTACAATCTTCCCCTCAAATGACAGGACCTAAGAAAAAATTTTTTCTAAACTTAACCTTGTCTTCTGCTCTGTCAACATCTTGCCAGGTCTAAGGCGCCAGGGAGTTCCATACAGCCTGGACTACAATGAAACAACCAGCTTCCCCAGGACGTGGCAGCACCCCAACCTTCTCGGGTCCCCCAAAGATGGTCAACGCCCCCACGTCAGCAGGAAGCAGTCTTAAGAATTCGACGCCCTTATTCCTTAACCTGCCATGTCTAAACACCCCACCTTTTTTTAATAATAAGTAGAGGTGGGAATGAAAGGTTCAGGCATTATGCTGGCCTGCCCCTGTTACCTGGTGGAATCCACTCAGGCAATACCCTGGTCAGCCCAAGGTTCCATGGGAAAGAAGTCTGCACGCAGGTGCAGAGGACCCCTTTAAAAGATAGGCCCCTGCACCTTTACGCTCTCTCTGCCCCTTTACTCTCTCTCTCTCTCTCTCTCTCTCTCTCTCTCTCTCTCTCCCCGTCTCTCCCTGTCTCTCTCTCTCCCCCTGTCTCTCTCTTTCTGTGTGTGCTCTCCCGTCTCTGTTTCCCTGCTCTGTATCTCTATGGCGACCGGCCATGGCGGTCAGCCATTTACCCCTGTTCCTCTTCTTAGTCTCCCCATTCTGCCTTATAATAAACTTATAGTCTTATGTATGTCTCAGCAATTTCTCTTTTCTTCTTTTTAAACAAAACAATAACAGCCAGGGCTACACAGAGAAACCCTGTCTTAAAAAAACAAAACAGGGCTGGAAAGATGGCTCAGAGGTTAAGAGCACTGACTGGAGGTCCTGAGTTCAATTCCCAATAACCACATGGTGGCTCACAACCATCCGTTATGAGATCTGGTGCCCTCTTCTGGTGTGCAGATATACATGGAGCAGAATGTTGTATACATAATAAAATAAATAAACAAATAAACAAATAAATAAATAAATAAATAAAATCTTCAAAAACAAAAACAAAACAAATTTGTGTGTATGTGTTGCATCTAAGCAATGACTGTGCAAGAATGTGCCTCAGAAGACCAGAGGGTCTCATACCATGGAACAGAGTTCCATGTAGTTGTGAGCAGCCTGGCATGGGCGCTGGAAACTGAGCAAGGATTCTTTAGAAGAGCAGCAAGTGACCTCAAACACACACACACACACACACACACACACACTCACAAACTTGACATGTAGCCAAGGCCTGGAACTTGTATTATATTCTAGCCCCACACTTCCCAAGTGCTGAGATTACAGGCATTTGCCACGGAGCCTGGCTCTCACTATCTTTAGCATAATTCTCTTCTTCATGGGAAATTCTCCTCCTCCATACTAGGTATGGTGGTCTATTCCTGTAATCCCAGTACCCAGGACGCAGACAGGAGGCTAATCAAGAGATGAATTACAACCAGGGCCTTTGTAGCAAGTTTCAGGCCCATCTGGGGTACATAGTGAGACCATGTTTCAAACAAACCCTATAAGACCCCCACTTCCCCCTCCTATCCCTGCTTGAAATTCCAGATTTACATCTAAAGCATTGAAGAATGTATGGGCAATTAAGTTACTCAGAGATCATGCTAAATCAGTCCTCAGAGGAAATATGTTGCAGTGTGGCAGGCGGGCGGGGAAAGGGTCAGGTCAACCATGAGCCTGTCTGGTAGCAAAGGTTTCTGTGTACTCTGATTGAATATTTTACCTACAAACTCCTGTGTCAGACACAGGCAACAGAGCCGGGTGTTGGTGGCGCACGCCTTTACTCCCCGCCCTCAGGAGGCAGAGGCAGGTGGATCTCCGAGTTTGAGGCCAGCCTGGTCTACAGAGAGAGAGTTCCAGAACAGCCCCAAAGCTACAGAGAAACCCTGTTTTGAAAAACAAACAAACCAAAAACCAGCACAAGCAACCGGAATTCACAAGTACAAGGCAACTGGTTCACTAACAATTCTAACCGGATGGGAAAGAGCATTGACCACATGAACTCATCCACCTCTCATGTGTACCCGTGGAAGCTTCAAAAAGGTCAGTTAGTTTGACCTCAAGAATGAGAGTAAATGCTGGCGAGAGTGACTAGAATACAGGGTAGAGGTAGTAGAAAAGGATTAACAAGGAAAATTGGAGCTGTGAACCTGAAAATTAAAACTAAGGTGAATGGAGATGCCATGATTGGTTTTAATTGTCAACTTGACACAGTCTAGAATTATATCTGAGACTGTCCATGAGGGGTTATCTTAATAACATCCATTGATGTGGAGAACTGCCCCCTACACTGTGAGCAGCACTGTTCCAGGTTTGAGATCACAGACTAAATAAGGAGAAAGCTAGGAAGCACAGCCATGCATGCCTGACTTCATTGCTCTTTGCTCTTAATTGAAGATATAATGTGACTAGGTTCCTGTTGCCTTGACTTCCTAGGATGGTGTGACCTGGAACTGTGAGCCAAATAGTCCCTTTTTCCCTTAAGTGACTTCTCATCAAATATTTTGACACAGCAACAATAAGGACCCTAAACACCTCACTACAAGATCACATCACTACATAAGTGGCCAAGCTTTCCCTGTAATAGGGAAGCATCCTCTTAGTTTCTACTCAAGAGTTTTTGTTTTGTTTTTGTTTTTCGAGACAGAGTTTCTCTGTGTAGCTTTGGAGCCTATCCTGGCACTCGCTCTGGAGACCAGGCTGGCCTCGAACTCACAGAGATCCACCTGCCTCTGCCTCCCAAGTGCTGGGATTAAAGGCTTGCGCCACCAATGCCCGGCTTCTACTCAAGACTTTTAAAAATAATTCTATTTTATGAACGTTGGTGTTTTGCCTGCATGTATGTCTATGCAATAGTGTTAGATCCCCTGGAACAAGAGCTACGGATATTCATGAACTGCCACATGGGTGTTGGGAATTGAACTTGGGTCCTCTGGAAGAGCATCCAGTGCTCTTAAACACTGAGCCACTTCTCCAGCCCCACTTAAGCCCTTTTTAAGAAGTGGAGTGACATGCCCAGATCTCTGTGTCAGGACGGCATGTGGTTAGAGTGAACAGCTAATTTGGAGAAAGAGACTAGAGGCAGAGACCATTTTGAAGGTAGATGGAATGCTCCTGATAAAGACCCCAATAGCCAGAATTAGATTGGTGCAAAAGAGGGAGGAGGGGTGGCTAAGAGATTTCAGGATGGAGATAAGAGGCATTATTGAATAATTGAATATGGAGTGATGAGCAACAAGCTTCAATCCAAGGCTCCTATCCTGAGATGCTACACTGCCAGTAATGCTATTACCTAGAAAATGTGGCAGGAAGATGTCTGGATGTTCTGAGCCTGCAGTGTCTATGCAAAGTACAGGTGGTAACAATATGCCATTGTCAGGCCAAATGAATAGCAGTTATGTGAATCACTGTTTTTAGAGAAAGGGTTTCTCTGAGTAACAGCTCAGGCTGTCCTGGAACTCACTCTGTACACCAGGCTGGCTTCAAACTCAGAGATCACCTGCCTCTGCCTCCTAGGACTAAGGTTAAAGGTGTGTACCACTGCACCTGGCTAATTTTTTGTTTGTTTGCTGTTGAATAGGGTCTCACGTAGCAAAGGATGGCCTCCATCTAATTTTTTTTTTTTTTTTGATTTTTCGAGACAGGGTTTCTCTGTGTAGCTTTGGAGCCTATCCTGGCACTCGCTCTGGAGACCAAGCTGGCCTCAAACTCACAGAGATCCCCCTGCCTCTGCCCCCTGAGTGCTGGGATTAAAGGCGTGTGCCACCAACGCCTGGCTGAGAACATTTTTATTTATCATTTTTAATGTGTATGGGTGTTTTGCCTGTATGTAAGTCTGTGCATGACTTGTGTGCCTGGTCCCCTGAGGTCAGAAGAGGGTTTCAGATGCCCTGGAACTGGAGTTACATTAAGTTGTGAACCTCCCTGTAGGGGCTGGGAATCAAACGTAAGTCTTTTGCAAAGAGCAGCCAGTGCTCTAAACTGCTGACTATCTCTTCAGCCAATTGGCCTCCAATTCTTCATTGATTTTACTGCCTCAGCCCCACAGCAGCTGGAATTACAGTGGGCATGAGCCACCATGCCCTGCTTGAATAGCTCTGTGTGTGTGTGCGCGCGCATCTTTGTATGTGTATAGCTCTGTGTGTGTGCGAGAGCGTCTTTGTATGTGTATTTCTGTGTTTGTGTAGTGCATGTGTGTGTTATGCACATCCATACCTGCATGTGAAAGTTACAAGTTGGTTGGTACTGAGTATCGTCCTCAATTGTCTTATTTTTCAGAAAAGCATTTATTACATGCTTTTATATTGTACGTTATGTGCGTATGTGGTTGCATGCCCACCACAGCAAGTGAGTGAAAGTGAGAGAGCGTCTACCATGTGGGTCAAATGCCTGTATCTGCTGAGCTTCTGTCTTGTGAGCCCTCCACCTTTTCATTTGACACATGTTTTCTCACTGAACCTGTGCTCACCAGTTTGGCTAGAGTGACTGGCCAGCGAGCCCAAGGGATTCCTCTGCCTGTCTCCCCAGCTTGGGACTGTAGTCTGGCTTTTATAGATATTTGGGGAATCCAAATTCAGACCTTTATGTCAGTACTTTACTACCAATAGTTCATTTTAGAGAAGTCATTCTGAGGAGGGGTGTCTCTCGTGTTGTTTAATTCTTTTTTTTTTTTTTGTAGACTGCAGATGGAGCCTCACACTTAACTGAGTATCCTACCACTGCGTTGTGCTCCTAGCTTTTGATGTGATGTTAAATTAACTTGTAATGCATCCATAGTTTGTGGTTAAGTCTCTACTCTGTGTGTGTGTATTATTCAAGAGTATGAGTGCATCTGTACTGACAACATAAAATGAGGATAATACGAGCTACGACACTGGGCAGTTGTTATCTCTAGTACTACTGAATGAATAGTGTTTGTCATGGCCTGTCGGCTGCAGTTAACAGGCCTCAGTATCCAGTGTGCAGGAGACACACTCACCTGAGCAGCTTCTGTCCCCACTTACAGCGGCATCTGTTGAGGATCCCTGTGGGGTGTGCACAGGAGTGAACTCGTTACAAGGAGGCCTAGATACAGGGCACAAAGGCAGCCAAAATCAGGGCCTGGCCACAGTTGGGGCCTGGGTTTTTATGTGAGGCTGGGGAAAGGGATGGACACTCGGCCAAGAAAATTTATGAGTGGACATAGTCACAACTCACAGAAACCCAACACAACTGTAAAACTTATGCATATACCCTAAAGCCAGAGGATCCAAAGTATAAAATCAGTTACATAACTCTCCTCAGTGAGCAGACAGATACTAGATGCCCAATTAGTGGGCACCCTGGGACAGAGCCAGAGACTGAACATAGTATTGAAGGTCACAGCTGGCATGCACATTGTACTGCATGGCTAGCTATACAGCACGAGCTGAGAGAGGGCACAGAGACTGAGAAGCCTGGCCTGCTGTGGAAAAGGCACCTGGCATTGACAGTAAGGCAAGAAGAGAGACTGCACACATCTGTAGTCAGCTGCGTTTCTAGCTGGGTTTCAGGGTGGGGTGACCAGCAGTTCACACCTACCAAAGAGGCTGAGCCCCTCCTTTAGCCCGCTGGCTACTTTGTAGACTGAGGGGTGAGCCTCACTCTTGAAGATCTGAAGAACGCTGTCACAGAGAAATGAAGACGTCTGGATGACCTTCTGTACAACCTACACATAGCATATGCATGTGTGTACATATGTATTTCTGTTTTTGAGACAGGGTTTCTCTATGTAGCCCTGGATGTCCTAGAACTCATGGTGTAGACTGGGCTGGCCTTGAATTTATAGAAATCCCCCTGCCTCTGCCTTCCAGGGCTGGGACTGAAGATGAGCCACCACACCTGCCTGTGCACACATGTTTTGCTGCAGGTGCGCATGCTCCCATGCACATGTGAGAAGCCAGAGGACATGGAAGTGGCTGTCTTCTGTCTCTCTGTCTTGTTCTATTTCAAGACAGGGTCTCTCATTGAACCCAGAGTTCCACATTTTCTTTGGCTAAGATGGCAGCCAGAGATGCCAAGCACTTACATAAAACTCAGATCCAAACTCAGATCCTCAAAGTTGAGTAACAAGAGCTTTTGCTCACTGAGCCCTGTTCCTACTTTAACCTTAATTTTTTAAAATAACAACAATAAAAGGAGTGGGGAACTGAGACAGGTTTTCTCTTGTACTGTGTATAGCCCTGTCTGTCCTGGAACTCACTATGTAGACCAGGCTGGCCCTGAACTCCCAGAGATCCACCTGTCTCTGCCTCCCCAGTGCTGGGATTAAAGGCATGCGCCTCCACCCCTGGCAATAATAATCTTGATGTGAGGGTTATTACTCACTTTTGGATTTGCCTCAGCTTCTCCCCTTAGGAAAAGGAAATGAAAGTCAGCCTGGTTTATATAGTAAGTTCCAGAACAGTGGGGCTATGTAGAGAGACCCAGTCTCAAAATACAAACACACACACACACACACAAAAAAAAAAAAAACAGGAAAGAAAGGAAACCAGCAGACTAGAGTTGTCACTTCAGGAGGCAGAATGCTTGCCTGGCAGGCACCAGCCCCTGGGGTCCATCCCCAACATTGCAAAAAGGAAAGGAAAGGGAGGTGATGCCTTTGTAGTCCCCCCCCCCAATCACGCTTTCCTTCCCTTCAAGGAGAGAGATCTTAGCAGCCCCAGGATTAGAGAGACTAGGCCTCATTAGGATTATTAGAGCATTAGGCTCAACCCGTGTGTTTCTGGAGGAGGCAGAGCAGTCTATCTGCACCTCACCTGTAAGTGTCTTGATCTATGCTCACCAGATGGGTCCTAAGAACAGAAAACAAGCCAAAGGGAAGGTGGCTGGGGAATGGCGGCTCACTACAAGCTCCACTGCCTTGATTCCTGTCTCAGTACTGTTTGATCTTCCCAGAGCAATACAATCCCCTGGTTCTCCCTCGTCCCAGCACACGTGTCCACTGTCCCCATCCCTCTCCCGTGTCCCAGCACGCGTGTCCAATCTCCTGGCTTACTCCTGAGACCTCCCAGTCCCTTTACATCACCTACAATACAAATTTCTTAAACCCCAGGATCGGGACGCTGACATTATAATCCTCCAGTTCCACCCCAACTCTTCTTCGACTCAGGAACTTGAGCAGTCCTCCAAGTGCCCGGACCTGGAAGGGGTCAGCAGTGGAGTTGGAATAAAGCCTAGGGTTCCAGAAGCTGGACAACACCAATATCAACAAAGACTGTCATTTTCCAGGGCTGGGGCAGTCCAGCCCAACTCAGCCTGGGACTGGGACTGTGAGCTCAGCCTTCCCCAGCCCAAACCCCAGTGACCTGGCTCACCGTGAGGACACAGTCAAAGGGAATAATGGAGGAGAGGAAAAGGATTTTCTCAGTGGCAGTCATGGACTCTGGGATGAATGAGTAGTTTCCAGAAAGGAGACGCTGCTTGCTTGTCTCTGGACCTATTTTGGGGAATAAGGAGAGGAAAAAAGTCTTATAAATCAACTTTCTTACCCCAACACAACAAGAGCAAAAGCAACCCAAGTCCACAGAGCTGGTTAAGGAAAGCTAACGCAAGAACCCACAGGTGCACACTGAGTCTGATTCTCTTCTTTGTGTAATATAGATGTCCGGCTATAAGCACAACCTGGGAAAGACAAATGATGTCTGGGATTGTAGATTTTCTAGATCAAAAAGATCTTATGATAAAAGAAAGAGTAGTCCTAATGTCCAGATATCTAATGAGGACAGAACATCCCCTGTCCTTTTTGTAAACCTGGGAGTTTGCCAAGTAGGAAGTGTCTTATGGATCATCTGGATCCCAGAAACAGTGCCCTTCCTTTTGATGCAATAAAACACTTTGGCTTAAAGGGGAACTCCAACATTCAAAGCTGTTTGAGAGGCATCATCACTCCATTTTCTCAGCAGGGGTGGGGGCATCCTAAGGTAACTAACCCAATGGCTTCTCAATTAGTTAGATTATTAATGATTGGGTGCAGGAGAGACCTTGGGGCACGGGAGGCACCTTCAGATGAGAACAGATGGGGAGGTCTCTGATAATGGGGTGAAATGAAGGGAAGAGACAGGGATGGGGTCAGGCAGTGTGAAGTAGTTACCGAAATCCACGCTGGGCAGAAGTATGATCTCAGGTTTCTTTGGCTGTCTGTGCTCCTGGGAGGCTGTGGAAGCAAAGGACCATGGTTTTGTACACTTCAGTCCTGTTGTCCCTTCCTGCATCTCGGAACGCCACACTTCAGTAGCCTCTTTCCATTTTCCCTTCTTCAGGCCATCCTTACCAAGCTTCCTCAGGAACCGAGTCATGGCCTCATCCTGTTTGGCACTTGTAATGACAGACTGGGGGTTGACTTCATCCAGAACTTGAAAAGAGAAGGGACCAAAGAGTCAAAGGAGCTCTACACATGGACAAAGAGGTAAGCGGCAGCTCTCTTCTTGCCACTGTTCCCCTAAAGAATTATTTTCTCAGCCAGGCATGGTGGTGCATGCCTCTCATTCTAGCACTAGGGAGACAGGCCAGTCTCTGAGTTGGAGGTCAGCGGGGCCTACATGGCAGGTTCCAGGACAGACAGAGCTGTCTCAAAAAACCAAAACCAAAATAAGAGAATTTATTTTCTGTCTGTTTGGGGAGTGCTCTGCACAGACTGGGAGCACAGTCTGGAATGAGATTTAGTAAAGTAGTAATATTGCAGGGGCGGGGGGAGGGGAAGAGGGGCGTTCTGGAAAATACCACTAGATTAAAGTCATGAGTGGTTTGCCAGGGACCAAATCTGCAGCGTTTAATATAGAGCAAGTAAGTACAATACAGTTGTGTTGGATAATTAATTCCCCGGAACAGGTGACTATAAAGTAGATTCAGTCACGTAAGGACGTATGCGTGACACAATTCCAAGCCCAGAGTCAGGAATCAAGGGTCGTGTCCCACCTCTCTGGAGAAGCTTCAGGCTCTGGTGGTCTGGGGCATCTGGCATGAAGTGGACAGTGGAGTCGCTAGTGTCATAGTAAGCAATGCCCAGATGTCCCGAACTCCACAGCACGCACAGGTGGATCTGCCCCATGAGGAAGGACACGAGATCAGTATCTGAACCCTCCTCCGAGACAGGCACCGGGCACCTAGTCAACCACCGAGACACAGGTTGGGCCCCGCCCTCCGCAGTCCTCCCGGCCCGCTCGCTCCTCCCTCCCACACCTCAGCCGGCTCCTCCTCCTCCTCGTCCTCGTCCTCCTCCTCAATAGTTCCAGGCCGGGGCACCGGGGCCTGTGGGCCGGGGAAGCCGGGTCCCCGCGGCGTCCTGCCCGGGGTGGCTCTGAAAGCCATGGGCTCGGCGACTCTGAGGACGTGGGAGGAGAAGCCACATTTCACCGGGTGGCTGGGCGGGGTGAAGCGCCCGTCGCGGCTCCCCGAGGGAGGCTTCTCCTTCGAGGGCGACTTCTTTAGGCTGCAAACAACCCCGTGCGACCGTCCCACCCTCATTTCTGTCACTCGTCAAATCTGTTCCTGCCACCCACGCCCCGGCAGCCACGGCCGCGCTCTTCCGTCCCCGCCCCACCCAGCGCCGCCACCTCGCGGCGCTTTCCCGCCTTTTCCGTCACCTCAGAGGCCACACTCCACCTCACTGGCCAACGGCCGCCAGCTGGGGGCAGGGCGAGCGTCTGGGGGCGGGGCGGGGGCGCGCTCGCCCCGCCCTCTCAGTCGCCATTGGCTGGAGGAGCCTGCCTAGCTATCCAATAGGAAGAGAGGGAGTACCGGGAGAAGCGCGGCGGAGTCTACTCGCTGATTGGTCTGTTTACAAGAGGGGCGGGGCCGGCGCGTTCAAAATTCCCGCCCTCTGCCGTTGCTAAGCAGCGGGAGGCCAGGGTTTCCGAGCTTTGACTGAGGCAGGGCGGCGCCCGCCCGCCCGCTCGCCGGCTCGCCCGCCAGCAGGTCGCTGTGCGAGCCCAAGTCGCAGCCCAGAAAAAGGGTCTGGGCGGTGGGGAGGCCGACCTTAAAGGGCCAGAGCATTTTTCCTCCTGCCCGGAGCGTGGCGAGAAGCACCATTAACCCGGCCCAGGCCAACGGCAGCCACTCTGTTCATATTTGCACCCACCGAGTTAATATTTACAAATATTTAACTATATTAAATACAATTTAACAGCTAATATTTGCAGAGCGGCGTCCAGCAAGCAGAGTAAGCGCTACACGAGTGTCTTAGGATAAATAAGTGGGAGTGACAGCCACCTGTCATTTCAACCCTACTTCTGCGCCCGCCATGCCCGGTCCCTGAAAGCGGGGCACGGCCACCCCCACACGAGCACCACGGGGCCTGATCCTTTCGGGACCTCTGAAGAGGAAGTGCGGTTTCTGGATGATTGACACAGCATTCCGAAAGCAGACATAATGACGACACGCAACGCCAGGCGTATCGGTTTATGCCCGACCCACAGCCCACTGACCAAAGGACACCGCGTATCATAACTCGTCCATGATAGAGCCGGGTGGGACAGAAGGAGTTTCTGAGGGAGAAAGAAAGAAATATAGCTTACGATAAACAAATAAATAAATAAAGCCTTTAAGTCTGGCTGGCTGGTCAGGGAAAATTGCCTTAAATTCCATCCCTAGGACTCACACGGCAGGAAAAAACTAACAAAATTGACCTCTGACCTCCACACCTGTGCTGTTTGTGCCCTTACACACACACACACTATAAGTACATAATTTAAAAACTGTCTCAGCAATCCTGAAATAAGAAGATCCTGCCTGCGGCCCAGGGAGATGGTGTGAGGTGACCTGGCTCTGCTGCCCAGTGACTGGAAAATCCTCTCCACAGGGGACGGTGGGGAGCAGAGCTAAGGGCTGGGTTAATGGTTACCCTTGGCAAATTGTTGAGCAATGGAGCTATGGAAACCTGGAGGGTGGTGAGAGCTCCGAGGAGTGGCAGGAGGGACACACCTTCCAATCTGGGCTGTGAAGAGATTAGGGACTGGTTACCAAGACAAGGCAGGCATTGGGCACAGGAAGAGAAGCCAGCTGAGGAAAGGGAGCTGGTGAACGAGAAAGAGCAGGGCCACAGAGATGAGATGGGAGCAAACAATTTCCTGATGCAGCCCTGGCTTCCAATCCGGGAGTCACCCCCTGGCGGCCCCGGGAGAGGGCGGCCTGAAATTTAGGCAGGGTAACTGGAGGGTGGCAATCCAGGCCGCCAGGCCGCCGCAGTCAATATTGATGATCAGGGCAGCTGCGGCTGTAAAGACAAGCAGGGGCAAGGCGGTCAAACCTGTTTGAGACCAACTAAAGCTTCTCCCTGTGGGATCGAGGTTGGGCAGACTCCCTGGTGGTCGCCTACCAGTGGGGAAAACGGAAGTCTGGGAAATAAGGCGTCTTTGAAATCACCTTGTTCATCAGTGGGGAAGGGTCCCTGAGCAGATTTTGAGGGTCAGCATGATGGGAACGCACACTTCTGGGATGTTCAAAGGTCCAAATACCAATAATACCCTGCCTTTCTGAGGAGAGAGATAATAAGCCTCCCCCCTCCCAGGGAGGAGAAAGCCCCTGGTAGAGGAAGCTAAGAGGAAGCCACTAACTGCTGGTTTCCACCAAGACAAGCACCGCTCACCCAGCCCTCCAATCCTCCAATCTCTCTCTCTCTCTCTCTCTCTCTCTCTCTCTCTCTCTCTCTCTCTTCTCTCTCTCTCTCTCTCTCTCTGTTTCCAGCCCAGTTTTGTTTCTAGGTCTTTCTAAGTGCAGCATGTTTTTCTCCAAACATCTTTTTTGGACAGACAGTGAGTAGAAAAGAAAAAGGATGGTCGGACTGTAGAGCGAGCGTGAAGGCTGGAATATTGGCAGACATATTTTAGAATTTTTTAAAAGATAGGTAGTAAAGTTTGATACTACCAAGCCTCCCAGGGAACGATTTACTTTTTCTTCTGCCTTCTTTTATTTGCTTAGATATCCCCCAGGCCTCCACTCAGACCATCTGTCTGACCTTTGCTTTCTTCCCACCATAGAACCAGCCGATACCCCACCCATCCCAGGATAAGCCCCAGTGTTATCCTAGGGCCAGGATAACCCCGTCTCCAAGGCAACCTTCACCAGCGAGAGGAGGGTAAGGGGCCCGGGATGGGGAAGTCGAAGCATTGACAGGACCCGCCCCCTGCCGTGAAGCCTGAGCTCGGCTTCCTGTTTCCCTGGAATCAGGCCTCTGGGTGTCTCTCCCAGACGATGCCTTTCACCAATCCACAGATGCCAGCCTCAGTATCTCCTTCCATGTGCCCCTCCACACCACACACACACACACACACACACAGAGAGAGAGAGAGAGAGAGAGAGAGAGAGAGAGAGAGGGAGGGAGGAGGGAGGAGGGAGGGAGGGAGGGAGGGAGGAGGAGGAGGAGAGAGAGAGAGAGAGAGAGAGAGGAGAGAGAGAGAGAGAGAGAGAGGAATCCTAGCAAACCAGGAGCTGGGACTAAAAGAACGAACGCAGAACGCTTCCAACCTCAAGCCCCGTTTCTGCACCTTCGTGTGCAGTTCGCTAGTGTCAAGTTTCCCTGTGGGAGAGCGGGCCACCCTTCTCATCAATGAAGCGGGGAAACTGAGGCACCAAAAAGGTGCCGTGTCCAGGAAAGGCCAGAGAGAATCAAGGGAGCCGCCGGGCCTCCCTCCTAACGCCCCCCTTATTCCTGTGGTCCAGAGGCCTGCGTGCCGACCCACTCTCACCATCCTCCAGGCCCTCCCTCCCCCGTCCCCTCCCCAGGTTCAGGGCGGGGCCGGCCGGTGAGTCAGCTGCTCCCTGAGCTGAACGGGAGGGGACCGAGGTGGAGAAGCTGGGTGTGGGGTGCACGGAGCCGGTGGGGAAGCCGAGCTGCAGCGAGCGTAGGGTCGGATCGGACTGGGGTTGCGGCCGAGGGCCAGCCCGGAGCCCGCAGGAGAGGATCCCGACTGTGAGACCCGCCTTCCCGGCCCCGGCCCCTCCCAGCTCCCCCAGCGACGGCTGCTTCCTGGTCCCCGACGCAGCCATGGCCGAAGAACAACCTCAGGTCGAACTGTTCGTGAAGGTAAGAGCACCTCTCTCTTGGGCCACCCTCCCCTCCCCGCAGCTCTGCCAGCCTAACTCCCCAAGCCCTCTCCTCCTCGACCCCACCCCCAGCCCCGGGGCTATCTCGCCGGGGGAGGGGGAAAACTTGTGAGACGGTAACGAGAGTTCTGGACTGCTCGCCCTGAAAAGTTTGTGGAAGCGGACCCCGGCAGCCTAAAGGAGGGAAAGTGGGGGTTTCAGGACGAGAGGCTGAATGGGGTGTGGCGCGCGGTCCAGGGGTCCAGACGGCCCAGGGCCTGAGAAGGTCACAGGAGAATCGGGCAGGACCTGTGGCCCTAAGAAAGAAAGAAGGGCCCACAGAGAGAAGAGACAGACACACACAGAGAGACACAGACAGACAGAGAGAGAGAGTGTGAGTGTGGCAGGACGGAAGGAGTGAGTCTGTCTGCACACTGGAAGGAAGGACCTTTCAGGAAGCAGCAGGTTGGGTTACGGGAAGCCAGAGACTAGAAGGCAGGAAGGAGGTTAAAGTTTAGTAACAGTTGCTAATGAGGAGGGGAAGAGAGCCCGACGGGGACAGGAGACCCCTGGGTTAGGTGGGTGGGTACGGAAGAAAGAGCGCCCCCAGACTCTTTCTCCTCTCTGTGGGTGCGGTCAAGGAGAGATGGGTCTCAGCTTTGGGTTTGGACACCAAACCACTGGCTGCAGCCCTCCTGTCTACTCAGGCCTGTCCCCTCCAGGACCGCCCTCCCCCTCCCTTCTGTTCTGTCTCCCTGGGTGCACATTCTCCCCGCCTTCCGCTCCTTCCCACATTCTGTCGGTGTGTTGGTGTCTTGTCTGTGTGTCGGTGGCATCGTGCCTATGTGTCCATGTGTGTGCCTTTTCGCTGGGGTTTCCCTGGCACCCATCCCCACTTCCTTGGCCTGGGGAAGCCAACTGGAGCCTGGGCCCGCCCCTTAGGTGTGGTCCCCACCTCACACTCGCCTCCGGGGGCTATTTTTACTCCTGGGCGAAGCGATGCTGCGGAGATTCTGGCCTTGAGTCCTGTGAGGAGGACTTTGGAGGACAGAGCATGTCAACTAGGAGCACCAGCAGCGAGAGTGAAGGTTTAGGGAACTGTACGGTGGCCCCAGCTGCCTTGGCCTCTGTGTCTAGATCCCTGCCCCCACTTCCTTGCCAGGAAGGAAGCTGCTGAGGCCTGAAGACACAGATGAATCACTCTCGGTCTAGGGGGGAGGCGTCCCTTGGGGGATGAGGTCACCTGCATCCAATTAAAGAGTTGCCCCTCTCAGGTGAGGTTCAGGTCCACTTGAGTGTCCGCCCAGCCTCCAGAAACTGCTTGTCTAGAGGTTTAGTCAATGCCGACCCTGGTTTCCAGCCCCCCTCACCCCCGACTCCCAGCTCTCCCTAGTCTCTGCCCCGCTTGAGAATCCAGGAGTCAAGATCTTGTTTTCAGCTCCAACCCCTCCAAGTCCCCTACTCTTTGCCTTTGGGTTCAGATTCTCCAAGCTTGCCAAGATGTAACCCTTCCTCTGCCCCGCCCACCTGCCAATCCCTGGGATGCCATGAGCCTGCCTTTGCTGAAAATTTACCCATTGTCTGTCCTAGGTTCCACCCGGGCCCAAAGGGGAAAATAACTCAGCTCTGGGAGTAGCTCAGAGAGTGTGTCTGTCAGAGTAGCAGTGTGTGTCTGTCAGAACTAGCAGGAGACTCAGAGAATCACCTGCTAAGGGTGAGGTGATTCAGGCCTAACGCTGGGCTGGGGTTGCTTTTCAGGCTGGCAGTGATGGGGCCAAGATTGGGAACTGCCCCTTCTCCCAGAGGCTGTTCATGGTGCTCTGGCTCAAGGGAGTCACCTTCAACGTCACCACCGTGGACACCAAAAGGTGGGCCCACTCTGTTCCTCTAAACGTTCCTGTGTAAATGCGTGTGCACATGTATGCACGAGCTCACCCACACGAGCCCTTCCACCTTAAAGCTCAGCGGGACAAATCAATTTCTCCATCTCGATGTCCCTGTTTCTGCTTTTGATCCCGTTTTCCTCTCTCGACTCCTGGCCCCTTCTCCAGACGGACAGAGACAGTTCAGAAACTTTGCCCGGGTGGACAACTCCCATTCCTGCTGTACGGCACCGAAGTACACACAGACACCAACAAGATCGAAGAATTCCTGGAAGCTGTGCTGTGCCCTCCCAGGTACAGGGCCACTTGGGAAGAGGAGATGGAGCTGGGGGCCTTTGGGGAGCAAAGACGGAGTGGAAGCTGAGTCTCCTCCAGAAAGGGCTCTACCTCTCTCCCTCTGCCTTCCAGGTACCCAAAGCTGGCTGCTCTGAACCCTGAGTCCAATACCTCAGGGCTGGACATATTTGCCAAGTTTTCGGCCTACATCAAGAACTCAAACCCAGCACTCAATGACAGTGAGTCTCACGGAGCAGAGGCTTAGGTCCTAGAGGAGAAGAGCCCAGGGTTGAGAGGCACCAGGAGCCCCTGGGGAGATGGAGCAGATGCCCCCAGAGGTCTAGACCGCCATTGCAGCCTCACCCCTCTACCTCTCTGCTGGCTCATTACTTTTGGGGTTGGGGGTTTGTGTTGTTTTTTGAGATTTTATTTATTTTTATGTATGCGAGTGTTTGCCTGAATGTCTGTCTGTGCACCACATGTGTTCAGTGCCTGAGGAGGCCACAAGAAAATTGTCAGGTTCCCTGGGGCTGGAGTTACAGGTGTTGGGAATCAAACCCCAGGTCCTCTGGAAGAACAGCCAGTGCTCTTAACCCCTGAGCCATCTTTCCAGCCCCACAACCAGCTTTTTAAGTGGGTGCTGGCATCTGAAGCCAGGCTCTCATGCTTATCCAGCATGTGCTGGTACCCTCCAAGCTATCTCCCTACCCTCTAGAATTTGCTTTGTTTTGTGTTTTTGTTTGTTTTTTTGAGACAGGATTTCTCTGTATAGCCCTGGCTGTCCTGGAACTCTGTAGACCAGGTTGGCCTCAAACTCACAACGATCCTCCTGCCTCTGCCTCCTGAGTGCTGGGATCAAAGGCGTGCGCCACCAACGCCCCACTAGAGTTCATTTTTAAAGTGCACCCTCATAAGTGTCCCACACCCCGCTACATGTCCTGCAGTATTACCAGACTCACAGGTTTTTTTTTGCTTTTTTTTTTTTTAACTGTTTTTTACATAATTTTATTTTGCTTTTTGGTGGAATTGGAGATTGATTCTGAGAAGGTCTCTGCACCTTTCTAATCTGCTTGCAGGAGTGGAACATCCATCTCCTGGGCTAACATGAGAAGTAACTGAGATTTGGGTTGTAGATTGATTAGACCAAGAGGTTGAGGTGTGATTCAATGTACCGAGCTTGACTAGTCTGTGAAACCTTACACTCAGTTTCTAGCACTTGGGGGAATAAATCACAAGCCAGGGGCTGGAGAGATGGCTCGGTCTATTAGTAAAGCGCTTGCCATGCAAATATGTGTACCTGAGTTTGGATGCACAGCACCCATGTCAAAATCCAGGCAGGATAGGCAGCTGCTATAACCCTGGTGCTGGGGAGGTAGAGGCAGGAGGAGGCTTAGATGGATGCCATCCAGCTAGTCTAGTCAAACTGGTGAGTTCTAAGTTCAGGGAGAGAGAGACCTTGTATGAAATAACATGGGGACTGGAAAGAAGGCGAAGAGGACTCACAGTTCTTCCAGAGGACCAGGGCTTGGTTTCCAGCACCACATGCCAGCTCACAGCTATCTGCAACTCCAGTTCCTGGGAATCTGAACCCTTTTCTGACCCTCTCAGGCTCCTGTGTGCACAAGGTGATATATATATATATATATATATATATATATATATATATATATATGTATATATTCCTACAGGCTCACACACTTGCACATAAACAAAAATATATAAATAAATCTGAAGAAAGAAAGAAAGAAAGATGGAGTCATCCAGGAAAACACTGGATATTGACCTCTGACCTCCACACACATGCAGACATCTGTACACACACATCTTACACACATAATTTAACAACAGCATGCATGGTGCTGTTGGTTTTGTTTTTTGTTTTTTTAAAATCAGATTCAGGGTCTCATACATGTTAGGTTCTTTACCTCTGAGCTGTGTCTGCACAGCTGTCCTGGGGCACACTGTCTCCCCAGTGTTTAAGGTTCTAATCAGCTTTTCCTCTCTCGGACAGACCTAGAGAAGGGACTCCTGAAAGCTCTGAAGGTTCTAGATAACTACTTGACATCCCCCCTCCCGGAAGAAGTGGATGAAACCAGTGCTGAAGATGAGGGCATCTCGCAGAGGAAGTTTCTGGACGGCAATGAGCTCACCCTGGCTGACTGTAACCTGCTGCCAAAGCTTCACATTGTACAGGTGGGTGGTCACTGTGCGGGGAGGCGATGGAATGAATCTTTCAGTGCTTGTACCCAGTGGAGCAATCTCAGCACCCCAAGGTGACATCTTTGTTAGCACGATTTCTGTAGGTTACCAATGGCGGGGACCCTGCCCAGGGGCGCCAGCCTAGGGACACCAGCTAAGCAGTTGTTGCCAATTAAGAGAATTACATTCGATGATACAAGTCATGTTTATACAGTGTCTGATCAAGAGTGACACTCCAGATTTTTTTTGTGGATGCCTCTGTGTGTGTGTGTGTGTGTGTGTGTGTGTGCCTGTTTATGTTCAGAGTTACTTCCAAAGCAGGATTCTCCCAAGTCTACACAGTAACTCTCTATAGCCCAGGCCTCCTGTTTCCTCTCAAGGAAGACATGAGCTGTCGTTTCCCATGTTTCTGTCATAGCCTTAAAGCTACAGTGTAATTTAATAAAGCATAAGCCCATTACCACTGCCCTACCACCTGAATAATGAGTAGCGCTAGGCAGTGAGAGAGCTGGGCAAAGTGGTTCATTCCTGTGACCCGCAGCGTTCTCCAGGCTGAGATAGGAAGGCAGGTATGAGTTGGAGGCCAGCCTTAGCTACAGAACGAAACACTGTTTCAAATAACAGTAGTCTCCTCCCTCCTAAGAAAAGAAAAAACAAAGAAGATAAAAAAACCAAATGACATTCAATTAGTTCCTGCCCACAAAAGGTCGAAATCAAATGGAATACAAAACTTTCATATCAAGGCAATGATACATGACCTGAAAATCAAGTGAAAAAAGAAGCTGGGCTTTGGTGGTGCATACCTTTAATCCCAGTACTCGGGAGGCAGAGGCAGGCGGATCTGAGACCAGCCTGGTCTACAGATCGAGTTCCAGGGCAGCCTCCAAAGCCACAGAGAAACCCTGCCTCCAAAACCCCCCCCAAAAAAAAAGAAAGAAAGAAAGAAGAGAGAGAGAGAGAGAGAGAGAGAGAGAGAGAGAGAGAGAGAGAGAGAATTCATTACAAAATTAGTGTTACATTTTGCTAATTGTCTTTTTCCTCTGTGTGTCAGGGGATCCAGGGTAAACACATCCCTAGCATCCCCCCCCCACCCTGTTTATTCATTTTTTAAAAATACTTTCTAAGATTTATTTATCATATATACAGTGCAGGCCAGAAGAGGGCACCAGATCTCATTACAGATGGTTGTGAGCCACCATGTGGTTGCTGGGAATTGAACTCAGGACCTCTGGAAGAGGAAGGAGCCAGTGCTCTTAACCTCTGAGCCATCTCTCCAGCCCATGGTTTCTCTTTTTAGTCAAGAGGAGAAAAGTTGAACCACAGATGTTTGGTCTGGGAAGAGGCTGGCTATTAATAATGGGGTTCCAGAAAAATGAAAAGTTGAGCAAGCCATTCAAATAGAAGCTTAGATATGAATCAACAGAAGCTGAGCGGTGGTGGCGCACGCCTTTAATCCCAGCACTCGGGAGGCAGAGGCAGGTGGATCTCTGAGTTCGAGTCCAGCCTGGTCTACAGAGTGAGTTCCAGGACAACCTCCAAAGCAATACAGAGAAACCCTGTCTCAGAAAAACCAAAAACAAACAAAAAAATCTGTTAGGAAGCGAGATCGTCTTGACGACCCTGGAGGATGAGAGAGTCCGACAGCTCCAGGCAAAGCAAGCTCGACTTCCCCGAGGCTAACATGCCACCCTCTCTCCAACCTCCAGGTGGTGTGTAAAAAGTACAGAGGCTTCACCATCCCAGAGGCGTTCCGTGGAGTGCATCGGTACTTGAGCAATGCTTATGCTCGGGAAGAGTTCGCCTCCACCTGTCCGGACGACGAGGAGATAGAGCTGGCCTATGAGCAAGTGGCCAAGGCCCTGAAATGAGCACCTCTTAGAGGCTCCTTCACCCACTCTGTGCTCGCCATAGAGGCTCTGGGAGGCTACCGAATGGACACACTCCAGAACAGCCAGTGGTCAGGAAATCCGGGGTACATGTGTGGGGCTGGGGGAGGAATGGAGGGAAAGGATAGGCGACAAGGGTAAGATTTCTATTGCGGGGTGGGGTGGGTAGGACAGCGTATTTCGGTAATAAAATACAGAATTGAAAATCTACTGTTTTGTGTTTTGTTTTTTACACAAACAGGGCTTACCGTGCAGTGGGCACGAAATAAGGGGAAGGGTCTGTGTTGTTAATTAAGCTCAGAGCATCTGCCAAGAATTGGGAGGGAGTGTTTCTGCAGGGGCTGCCATGTTCTGCATCCGTCCATTAGAGGGCTGTTGTGTGGTCCAGCTCTTGTTTGCAGCCCCGCAGTCGGGGACAGCCGGGGACAGCCGGATCTGAGTGGGCCTGGGCAGCGTTCTTGGGGCGGTGCCGGAGTTCGGAGGGGGGGAGTGGAAGGGGCGCACAGTCTGGGAGGAATGGGCGCGGCCTAGCTGGGCGGAATGGGCGTGGTCTCTGGGGTCCCGCCCCGTCCCGCTTAGACAATGCCCCGGAGCCGCCAGACCATCGCGCCCCCGCCCCATCGCCGAATGTGAGCTCGCCTACCCGGGGAACACCTCAAGAGCCCAAGCTCCTAGTCTCCCCAGCTTGAAGACTCAGGTTCCCATCCCCATCAACTCTCTCCTCTGGGGGTGGGGCCAAGGCCGAAATCTCAGCGCTGCGTTGGAGGAGGTGGCCGCTCGCTGTGAGTCTGGAGGGGGGGGCGTCCCCGAGCGGCATGGAGAGGCTGGAGTTTGGGGGTGCTGGGTCGGTGCCTGCACCGGACGGGGTGTGAGAGGTGCTGGGCGGGGTAGACTCTGGTGGAAGACGGACAGGGGTACCGAGCTCTGAAGCCAGGAGTGGTTCCACGCCCCCCGGCTCCCCGCCCTCCGGATTTCGTTTAGGACCTCTCCCAGTCCTCCGGGACTAAGTCTGGTTTGTACCGGGTCGCTCGAAGGGCAGCGTGATCGGCCAGGGCGGAGAGGGAGGATGCTTAACTCCTTAGACGCTAATTCCTCCGGCCTGCCCCCTCTCCTCCTCTCTCCTTCGGGCACCCGCGACTTCCATACCCCAGGCCCCGATTCACTACCCCGCTTTCTTTTCCCGTTCCATAATAACCTCTGAGGGTCCCTGGCAGGACTTCGGGTCCCTCCTGCTGCGAGCAGCTGAGGGTTAAGGGGGCGGGGCCGCCGCATTTTTGGGGAGTGAGCGCATCCTAGCGGCTGCCAGGAGGGGCGCGGGGCAGGGACCTAGCGCAGCCCCCGAGCAGGGGCAACAGGTGTTTGGGAGATTAAGGATCCAAGTCTTGTTCCTTGGGCGCCTCTTAAAGCAGATCCCTGCTGAGAGGAGGCCGAGCGGGGTCCCCAGGGCAAGAAGGTCTGGAGGGGGTGGGGCAGAGTGGGAGGGGCGCCTGGCGATGGCCGGAGGGGGAAGACCCGGGAGCCGTTAACACTCCCCCTTCTTCTCTGCACGTCTTTCTCCGCTACTCCCCTCCCCCTCTGTCTCTCTCGCAGACGAGTGAAGAGAGAACTGAGATCAGCTTGGCTGGAAGGGGCGTCTGCGTGGATGGGATGGGGACGCCGGGGGAGGGGCTGGGTCGCTGTTCCCATGCCCTGATCCGGGGTGTCCCCGAGAGCCTGGCATCCGGGGAGAGCGCGGGGGCTGGTCTTCCGGCTCTGGACCTGGCTAAAGCTCAAAGGGAGCATGGAGTACTAGGAGGTAAACTGAGGCAACGGCTAGGGCTGCAGCTGCTTGAACTGCCTCCCGAGGAGTCCCTGCCGCTGGGACCACTGCTTGGTGACACGGCCGTGATCCAAGGAGACACGGCCCTCATCACGCGGCCCTGGAGCCCCGCGCGGAGGCCTGAGGTGAGCGGCAGGGTGGGGTTGTGTTGGAGGGACAGGATTGCGCGGGTGGGGGTGGCGGTCGTGGGGAGGAGGCTGGATGTCTCGGATTGACAGGAAATAGGGAGGAGTGAGGCTGTCTCAGCCCACGCTCTCTTCTCCAAGGTTGATGGAGTCCGCAAAGCCCTGCAGGACCTGGGGCTCCGAATTGTGGAGATGGGGGACGAGAACGCGACGCTGGACGGCACCGACGTCCTCTTCACGGGTGAGACGATGGGTGGTCAGCACCCCCGGGGGGTGGCGTAGAGTTTGGGAGACCGGGCGATCTCAGATCTTGATTCCAAACTCACTCTGGCCTTCAAACCCGCGTGTCCTCCCGGATTCAGGCCGGGAGTTTTTCGTAGGTCTCTCCAAGTGGACCAATCACCGGGGAGCTGAGATCGTGGCGGACACCTTCCGGGTGAGGAGCCAGAGCAGCTTGGGGAGAGCGCGCCGCCCATGTGCTCTGGGCTCCTTATGCACCCCTAAATCCTTCTGCTCGCTCTAGGACTTCGCCGTCTCCACCGTGCCGGTCTCGGGAGCCTCTCACCTGCGCGGCCTCTGCGGCATGGGGGGACCCCGCACTGTGGTGGCTGGAAGCAGCGAAGCTGCCCAAAAAGCTGTCAGGGTGAGGCGGGGCAGGGCTGGTGGTGAGGGCGTGGCCAACGAAGTGGGCGTGACTGAGGGCAGGGGCCGCAGGGAATCCGGCTAGCTTGGGGAATTGCTCTCAGCCCTTGTCCTCACTAACATAAAGGGACACCCTAGTGAACAAGGGGTACAGAAGAAGCAAGAGTTGGGGAGGGGCTGCAAAAGTAAACGGTGGCTAAAAGCGCTTGAGACTGTGTCTGACACAGCAGGCGGTATGTACTTGCTGTCATTATCTCACAGACGTAACCCTTGTCCCAAGCCTTTACTTTGTGCTAGGTCAGGCGGCCTCCGCTGTGGAAAACTCAACACCCTCTTTCTCTCTCCAGGCAATGGCAGCGCTGACCGATCACCCCTACGCTTCTCTGACCCTCTCAGATGACGCAGCAGCTGACTGCCTCTTTCTGCGTCCTGGGTTGCCTGGTGCCACTCCTTTCCTCCTGCACCGCGGAGGTGGGGACCTGCCCAACAGCCAGGAGGTGAGGGACACGCAAACTCCACCAACCAGAGACAGAAGTCTGTCTTTCCCAGTGGAGGAAAGGAGGGAGCCTTTCTCCAGAAACCTGGGTGGGGCCACTAGGAACTGGCTAGAGGGGAGCGAGGCTCTGGTATCAAAACACCTTGGGTGTCCTCCCCGCAGGGTCTGCAGAAGCTCTCTGACGTCACCCTGGTACCCGTATCCTGCTCAGAACTGGAGAAGGCTGGTGCTGGCCTCAGCTCCCTCTGCCTGGTGCTCAGCACACGCCCCCACTGCTGAGGGCCTGGGCTTGGGGCTCCAACGGGCCAGGAATAGAGCCGTGTAGGGGGTGGATTCAGGTAATAGAAAATGGGAAGTAGGTAGCAGTGGAGACATGCCCCAGGACAAGGGAGGATTTAGTGTGAAACAAAGGATAGGAGCTACTGGGAGAGTCCTCTCTGTCAAAACCAATAAAATAAAATTGGCCTTTTAGGTGGGGTTGTGGCTGATGTCTCACTGGGACAAAGGGATGGGTGGAGTTGAAACCTCAAGTGGGGGTCAGTCCTCTTTGTGTGCTCAATGTCTCACTCCCAGCCTGATTGTGGGGCTCAGGTATGAAGAAGGACAAGAGACTGCTGTGTGGAGTGTACGTCCAGGACAGAAAAGGGGATCACATGCACGGGTGGATCACTTTCTGAATGCCGGATGATTCAGACCCTGGAAGATTGCCAGTCCACCTTCATTTGATAAACAGCAGTGTTTTCCAGGGCACACATTTATCCATGCACTGAGGCTTAACAGCGAATCAAACAGGTCAGGCAGACAGGTTATACTGGGATGGTCTTCAAGAGTCTGTTTCTACAAGAAAAATCGGGGGGGGCGGTCTAGGGCATTGATTTTTGTGCAGGAGTGGATGAGCATTAGGGATGAGGACCGGTATCACAGAAAAGGCTACATTTCAGTCAAATCCCGGGGATAAATCATTATCAAGGCAGGAAGTGAGGAAGAGGGAGAAGGAATCCAGGAGATGGAATTTATTTCCATCGGGCCAATGAGTGTTGAGAGGAAACTGTGGAGAATCTAAGGTGGGCTCTTGTACACAGGAAATAACAGATAAGCCTCTGAGCACACAAAGTGCTGCAGTACCTGTGCCCAAAGCCTGTGACCCCACAGCCCCAGGAAAGGGGCAGTGGAGGCAGGAGGACCAGAAGGGTCTGTGGGCCACACCCATGCAGCAGCGATGAGAGTACGTTCTGGTGGCGTGTGTGCTGGTGCGTGCCTGTAATCCCTGAAACCCCAAACTGCAGGTGGAGACAAGGGGATCAGGAGTTCAAAGCCAGCCTAGCGACAGAGAGCCTGCTTTTAAAGGGAAGATGGGGGTAGTTTTGTAAGTCCCTGTGTGGGAGAGAAGGACTTGGTGTCCTCTGACTCCCAGTTTCTGGCTTGGGCAACTTGGGTTGGTCATGAGACTGCAGAGGAGGGAGCAGGGAATAGCTTGGGAAATGACTAAGTCACTTTTGATATGCCTTGTGTAAAATGCCCAAGGCCAGCTGGACAGGGTGTGCTAGCTCTGAGATCTGGTTGGAGGGAAGGGGGCTGAGGGTTGGCTCCCTTCCTAGAAGAGGAGTAAGGAGGAAGAAAGAAAGAGGCAAACAGAGCAGCAGGACTTCTAGAAGGAAGATTTTAGCAACAAAGTGAACCAGGATTTAAAGAGGGGTGATCTCAGGCCAAGTCCGTGAATGTTACCGTGTGGTCTAGGGCATCACTGGCAACATTACAGACGGTAGATGAGCAGCTGCAGCCGATGAGCGAGGCAGGAAAGGAGGCGGGCGATTGTCTTAAGTTCAAAATGCTTGTTTGGAAAGGGAACAGAATATCCATTGGGAGCTAAAACTTAGGACAGCTTGGTCATCTATAGAGGACATCGGTGGTGAAGGGAAGGTGTTATGAGATGGGAGTGACTCAAAAAGCCGAGCAGCTGCAGAGACAACCCAGGTGTCCAGACTCCGAGACTGGTGCCTCTGTCCATGGTGCCTCCCCTTCAGCTGAGCTTGAGTAGCGAAGCCCCAGATTGGAGGGCTTGAGAGCAAGGGCTCCCCTTTAAACCACAACCGCATAGACAGTGGAGGGATCACCGGGAACCACCGTGGACATCCGGCGGTGCCTCCCGAGGACGGAGTGATCCAGATCAGCGTAGTGCAGGCTCTGAGGAGGATGAGGGGAGGCAGATGGTCTCGGCGATCTGATCCCTTCGTTTAGAATCAACCCCTTCCCCTCCCCGCCGTGGGCAGAAGAGACTGTAGCAAAGTCTGGGCTCCATCCTGCTTAAACCTCCAGGGTGCTGGGATTGCACAGCTGCCCCACAACAACCGAGCTAGGCTTTTTTTTGGGGGGGGGCGGGGGTTGGCCTCCTCTCTCCGGGATTCTGGCCTAAGGCCTTCCTAACCCAGGCCCTTACCGGCTCCTGGTCCAGGCGGCCTGAGCTCTTGGACTCCTGTTCTAACGGCTCAGCTTTTACGACTGGAGCTAAGTGGGAGGAAGGGTCAGAGCTGAAGGATGAAGAGAAAATGACCCAACTTTGTCTGCTCCCGGCAAGGACTCAGACTCAACAGTTCAGGGTTAGGGATCGTTCGGGTAGGAGAGAGAAAAATGGGGTGCCGTTAGTCTCACCAAATGTGGGGAGTGGTCGAGGCGGGGGCGGGGGCGGGGGCGAGTGCCTGTAAGGAAGTCAGTCCTTGGAGAGTCACCAGTCTCGTCCTACTGGTTCCTCGGCCGCAGGCGGCGCCAATCACAACTGTGCAAACTGCAGTCTCCGACCAGCAAAACAACTTAGGCTCCTCCGGAACCAGGTCCCGCCCACTCTCTGGGCTTTCGGCCCTTCTAGTTTGGTTCCTGCTGCCTGGGCTCCCTGCTCCAGCCTGTAGCCTAGCACCCAAGGGCTAACCTCTCGCCTTCAAAACACCGCCACGCCTCCACTTGTTCTTTGCTAAGGTTGGGGTTCTGCCCCACCTCTCTCCGCCCCCCATCTCCCGCCCTGACTGGTCACACCCTGTATTAAGCCAGGCTCCGCCTCCAGTGCTCACCTGCGCCGCCACCAGACTAAACCCGAGGCACCCAGAGCCAGCGCCAGCCCAAGGACCAGCAGAGCAATCAGGACCTTGGGATACCCGGAACCTGGGGAGACGCGCGAAGCGGGGAGGGATGCGGAGGTCAGGGGTATAACCACAGGGTCCTACTAGCTCTCCCGCTCTACAAGACCCCGCCCCGCATTTTGTCCAGGGTGTGTCCCCGAACCAAGTGCCCCTCTGCATCTGGGCCTCGACCTACCGTGTGCAGATCCCGAAGCCCTGCAGTCTGCCTTGTCCCCCAACACCTGAAGCACTGTGCGGCTCTCATTCTCTTGGCGTCCTTTGCAGAAAAAGGTGCCAGAGTCCCCGGCGCTCAGCACCAGCTCCAGCCGCTTGATACCAGTATCCAGGGAACGCAGGCGGCCAGAGAAGTGCGAGAACACAGCCGGGGTCCCGCTCGACGAGGCCCACAGGATCGGACGGCGCCCTTTGGACAGCCCCTGGCATGCCGGGAAACTAGGCGCCCAAGCCCAGCGGGTGGGGTCTGAGACCCCTATGCAGGAGAGATTCACCCGGTCCCCAGGGCTGCCCTCCAGAGAAACTAGGGAAGGTGGAGGAGGGAGGTGGTTAGGGCTAGTTTACCTGTGGCTGGGCATCAGAGATCCAGGCTAGCTAGATTTCTCTCTCTCTCTCTCTCTCTCTCTCTCTCTCTCTCTCACACACACACACACACACACACACACACCCTCTTTCATCTACCCTTCTACCATTCCGGATCTTATATACAGCCCCCTTCCTAGTCTGTCTCTGTCTGGCCCATCACAACTCCCCAGGGACGGCCTACCCTGGGGGTCGCCCTGGACCCTTGAGAGCAACAGAGGCAGCAACTGCAGAACCAGGGCCATGGCTGGGATGTGGTATGAGGTAGGCAGAGCCGGAGTGAATCAGCAGGGAGAGCGGAGGGAAGAGGAAAGCAGAGGGGCAGGGTGGGGGCACAGATAAGAGCCAGCGAGGCCACCAATTCCTGGATCCTTCTAGAAATCCTCATGAACCAACCAGCGGTCTTCAAATCTTTTAAAACTTTAAAATTTGTGCTTGAGTCCTTTCGCAAAGGCTCTACGCTTTTTTTTTTCTTTCAAACTAACACAACCCCCGAGTTCCACAAATTCTGAAGCTCAGCTTCCTGAGTTCAAATCCTGATTTTGCCACACAGTAGCTGGGTGATGTGAGTCAGTCACCTCTACCTGTCCCCTCATCGGGAAAATGGAGATAAAAGCTTGTGAGAACCAAATAAATGCATTGAAGATGACTAAAACAACAGATGACATACAGGAATGCTCAATGCATGACTTTATTATCCTCTACCCTTATCTAATTCCTATCTCACCTCTGGGTGCCCAGGTGCTCCTCCCCACCAAGTGCTCCTCCCCACCCAAGTGTTCCTCCCCACCCAAGTGCTCCTCCCCACCCAAGTGCTCCTCCCCACCCAAGTGCTCCTCCCCACCCAAGTGCTCCTCCCCACCCAAGTGCTCCTCCCCACCCAAGCCCAAGCACAGGGGTGTGAGAGCATCTTTAGCTCAGGGGTGTGGTCCTTCAGGATACACAGCTTCTGCCTCGCTGGCATCTATGACATCACAGAAGCCCTCCATGGTGTTACAGACCTTTATCCTGTGGCTGGGCGTCAGTTGGAAGACAGGGTGGGGAATGAATCTACATTAATTCAGCTGTTTCATCAATTTCTGCCTGCATGTCCCTTATCAATGTCCCCCCACCTCCAGGGACCCAAAGCTGATGACCAACTCAGGCCGCAGGTCACTGCTCACTTCCTAGGAACCAGCAGGAGCTGGCACCGTGCCTGTTTAAGTCACAGACACTCTTCTGATGCTCCTTCAGAGCTGTGGGCCTCAGTTAGGGGTACTAAAACCAAGATCCAAAATGGAGTTGGCCACTAGGGACACTTGTCCTCCTCCCCCCCCCACCCCCTCTCTCTCCTCCCCACCCTACCCAGGCCTGTTTGGAACCTCCCCACCTCTGATCTTTCTTTCTGGTTAGCTGGGTATAAATTGGGAGGGAGGTACCACAGAGGGCAGAGGCCTGGAAGGGAGGGGCCTTTGGGATTATAAATTCCCAAAAGGCCACTCTCAGAGCTGGATCTCTAAGAGTCTCTGTCAGCTTTTGGGGCTGTGACATTTTCGGCACCCTTGCCATGAAACACCTGCTGCTGCTCACCCTGTCTGCCCTGCTCTGTTGCTGGGTCTCAGGTGAGTGCAGAGGGCCCCGAGCCCCACCCCAACCCTACCTAATACTCCTTATTTCCCCGGATTCAGGATCCCAAGAAGCCCCAACCCTACCTAGCTTAGTCTCCCCAATGCCTCTAGGACTGCATGTCTGAGTGTGATGGCCCCTCTCTCGATTTCCTCTTCCTCTCTCTCCCCACTGTCTGTTTCCTTCCCTCCTTTACCTCCCTTCATTTCTTTGTTTTTATTTTTCTGGCAGAGTCTTGTGTTGTTAGATCCCAGTTAGCAGCAGGAACTCCATTTTGTCCTAGTCTGCCACTCTGCCCCTGAGATGTTACCAACAATTTCCTGAGGCTCAGCTGTAGCCCTCAGCCCTCTCAGCCCCCTCAGCCCCCTCAGCCCCCTCATACAGATGTCTAGAATGAGGCGACACCACAAACATCCCTCCCACTTCTGACTAGTTAGCCCAGAGCCAGCGGCCAGAACTCCCTAATAGGCTAAAAGTGTTCCACCAAGGGGGCTCCCAACTGCTTCTCCCCCTATTACATGATGACTGGGCGGGACTCGGGAGCTGTCTCTTTGTTGTTTTTCCCTTTAAAATCGACTGCTACTCCCACCTCAGGGTTGCAGTCTGGATCTCAAAACCTGGGGCTTCCCTGATATATCAGGGTGGTTTTTTTTTTTTTTTTGTCATTGTTGTTGTTTTAATTTTTGGCTTGCTTGAACCCTGTCTTTCTGGTGGATTATTCTTGGGCCCTAACAATGTAGCCAAAGCTGGCTTTGAACTCACGATCCTCCTAAATGTGGAGATTACACAAATGCCACACCTGGCTCTTTGATCCTTTATTAAGGACCCAGGTCTCCATTGCCATCTCCTCCTGGCCTCCATATTCTCCTGGCCCAGGCTTCTTATCTGCTGTGGCACTGGACCGCTTGTTTCTCACTCCACTGTGCCCCCTTCCCGGACACTCTCTGGCCAGCCCCGTCCCAACATGAAGGTTCTCCAGGATTTAGGGTACCTTCCTCCACTCACCTTCTGCTCTGAGCAGCGTCCACTCTGCTCCTCACTGAGGTGCTCAGCAATGGCCCTTCTCAGCCTGGTCCTTCCTGCCTGACATTGCTATATTCCCCGCCAGGGAGGCAAAGCCTCCTGGGTGGTTCCAGCGACTGCACACAACCTTCCCAGAGAATCAGAGACCCTCCCTGAGCCTTCTGGAGAAGACACCAGACAGAGCACTTACCCTAGAGGGAGATGGGTTTCCTGGAGGCACACTAGGCTCCTCCACCCCTACGGGAGCCGACCTTCCTTTCGTGCAGCTTTACATGCTCAAATCTGAACTTGGCCAGCACAGGAGTCCTGCGCATCACTTCATGCACCCACTCTCCATTTCTGGTTAGGTGATAAGACAATCCAGTGATAGGGCTCACGGGTGCTGTCCCTTCTGCCATAGAGCGAGAGCCAGATCAGTCATAGAGAGGACTCATTCAGTACTGAAATCTTCCCAAGCTCTTGGCAGAGGTCCAGGTCCAAGCAACTTCTAAAGCTGGCCACAGGTGGCTTTCTGACAGCCTCAATTCCATGCCATCTCTGAAGGCACTGCTGACTCCCACACTCTATAATCTCTTCTTTCTATCTCAAGTCTCACCCCCCCCCCACCTCCCAACCTCTACTCTGTCACCAAGCTTTCCCCATATCCCAGCCATCCCCAGCCCTGAGTTTTTGTTAGTATAATTCTTGACTCATCCCAAACAGGCTGGGTGGAGGAAGGTATTTAGGGTGTGTGCTTTCCACTCAAAGAACAGACACCTCCACACAACGCCCACTTTGCCCTCACCTGCTCTATCCCTGTGAACAAGGCAGGTCAGAGACACTGGCTGCTTGGTGGGCAGTTCTCCACCCTCACCCCTAACTCAGCTGACTCAGACACCCCCTCACCTCAGCCTGACTTCCTGTCTCCCCAGCTGACACTAGATGTCACTCCTGCTACAAGGTCCCCGTGCTGGGGTGTGTGGATCGCCAGTCCTGTCGTCTGGAGCCAGGCCAAAGATGCCTGACCACAAACGTGTACCTTGGTAACATCTCCTTTCCTGGGAGGGAGGGGCTGGGCGGGAGAAACATCTGGGACTGAAGCCCATCCAAGGCAAGGACAGGGAGTTACAGGGGTGACAGCATGTGGCCAAAGATGATTATGTGCCAGGCGCTGACCTGTGTCTACAGACATTGTGTTTGTGAATGTTTGTGAGAACCCCTGGAAGGGGGCCTGGAACTAGAAGCAGGATTGTGGCTCACACTTCGGAGGGATGATTAGACTAAGAAGAGAGAAAAAGGGTGGAGCCAAGCAGCTTTGGGAAGGAAGAGGAGCCAGTGGACACAGGCAAGCCAGTGAGGACTCCTGACCCCTTCTCTGTTGGCTCCTGCCTCTAGGGAAGATGTGGGTTTTCTCTAACCTGCGCTGTGGCACACCAGAGGAGCCTTGTCGGGAGGCTTTCAACCAAACCAACCACAAGCTGGGCCTGAACTACAACACCACCTGCTGTGACAAGGACAACTGCAACAGCCCAGCGCCAAGGCCCACACCTGCGCTGGCTCTCCTCTCCCTCACCTCCTTGGCTGGCCTTGGCCTCTGGTTATTGCATTGAGAGTCGCTCCATGTCTGCACGCCTCCCACACGCTGTAGCCTGAGCCTTTCTCCCTCAGAACTCCAGCTCTCCAGCATGCTCTCCCTCACCCCTGGCCCCTTTTCTCAAGATCATTTCCCTATTGTCCCATTTGTTTCATGGGACAGTGCCTAGAGTGGTCTTTCTAGCCACCCCTCTCAGCTGGCACTCTCCACCCCATTTTTCACCAAGTCCTTTCCCATTTCCTTGGAGACCACTCTACCTCCTTCACTGGCCACTGGAAGGGCTCCCTACTTGGAAGTACACCGATGTGACCCTGAGATGTGGACCTGGAAGTACCACTGTCTTGTCTCCAGTGAGTGACCCCGAAAGGAGCCGCTAACCTCACTGCATGGGGTTGATTCGCTAAGCCCTCTGCTCATCTCTTTCCATCGTGAGAAATAAATGTAGGCGTCTGATAAACTGTTTATTGTCAGGGGATATGCATGCTAGTCTGGGCATCGTGGCTTTCCTTTGCGCTCTCAACAACTGGGCAGTGGAGGCAGACGAATCGGAAGTTCAAGGCCAACCTTGGTTACTTAGCAAGTTCAAGGCCACCATGAGCCACAAGCGATCCTGTCTCAAAAAGAAAGAAGCAGGCATGGCTCTGTACCCTTTAATCCCAGCACTTGAGAGACAAAGATAGATCTCTGAATTTGAGGCCAGTCTGGACTCTACATAGCAAGCCAGCCAGGACAACAAGGGTGAGAGAAAGAGGGGAGGGGGAGAGGGAGAGGGAGAGGGAGAGGGAAGGGGTTTTGGTGGCAGTGGTGTAGGGCACCTCTCCATGGAAAGTCTACTGCCAACCCCACCCTTCTCCTTACCTAAGTGTTCTGCAAGGCCGGGCTGACTAAATGGAAGAGCAGGTTTTTCAAGCCTTTCTCCCTTCCAACACCTGAGGGTGGCACACTGGCACTAGTGTTTGGAGAAACAACCCTTATCCTAAATTTAGACTACACCCTGCCAAGAAGCAGGTGCAGCCTAGCTTGAGGGCGCCCCAGAAAGGGTAGGAAAGGTGTTTACAGACAGAGAGCTGCTGGCTCTTGTTTCCGCCTCTCAGGTGGCTTTCTAACTGGGTTATTCAAGCAACTTTGCTTTCTCAGTTCAAAATAGTCCTATTAGGAGCCGAGTTCTGAAGTACAGAAGGAAAACAAACCCAGACAACCAGGCTCGTGGAGTCCTGGTAACCCTCCACTCAGCCCAGGGCCCTTCCATTCAGTGACCCCACTGTGAAGGGAGATCCTCCCTGGCAGCAGGTTCCAGGACAGATTCTGTACTGTTTGAAGGGTGCCATTGGGTAAGGATTGTTGACAGGTCCACTGAGGGAAGTTAACTGAAACACCAGTCGTCAGCTAACCCACACACTATCCTTCAGCCTTTCAACAGAAGACACATAGACACGGGGAGCAGTAGCACACCAGCACTCCGGAGGCAAAGGCAGGTGGATCTCTGTGAGTTCAAGGCCAGCCTGGTCTACAGAGTGAGTTCCAGGATAGCCAGGGCTACATAAAGAAACCTTGTCTCAAACAAACAAACAAACACGGATAGAATTTAATAGTCAGCTCTAGAATAGTCCATACATTTTAGAGGCACACAAAGGAATTCCTGCCTTCTCACCTTGGATGTTTGGGTTCCTCAGTCCCCTCCCTACCCTCAATCCACTGTGGGCTCTACAGTCCTGGTAAGAGCCAGGCCAGGGTGGTAACAGCTGCAGCCAGGATGCAGAGAGGGGTCAGGGAGCTCGCCACGGCACTGTTGCACAGGTCTCCGACGCAGCAGTTTTTGTGTGTTGTGACGGTCACGCCTCCTACCGACTCTATGTCCACTTGATTGCAGTGATGGGTGGCCACACAGGCTGGGTGGTGCTGGCTGAGGGTCATGGAGGCTGAGAGAAAGAACGACACTGCGGTGTTGAACTCCTGACTGCAGGACTTGCCTTCCACGGCAGAGCAGATGCAATTTCCAGGGACTTAAAGGGATACTCTGCCCTCTCAAAAAACACCTCTCTGAAACTCAGGCACTGGAGCCAATGGGCCCACCTAGGACAGGGATGCTATGGTGTTCCAAGAACCCAGGACCTTTCCTGCCTCAGCGTCAACAAGGGAAAACCAAAGCTAAATACAAGAGGGACAGTCTGTAAAATAACATATTGTGAAGTAAGTTAAACTGAAGTTAGGCTTAGTGGTGCATGCTTGTAACACAGCTACTCAGGAGGCTGAGGCAGGAGGATTGCTGGGAGTTCAAGGCCAGTCTCATCAACACAATTGAGTTAAAGATAACCCTGGGCTATAAATCAAGACCCTGTCCCAGTGAAACAGTAAATAGAGCTGGGAATGTAGCTCACTTAATAAAATGCTTGCTTAGGGTACCAAAGTCCTGGATTGAACTGCAGTAGCAAAATAAACAGGACACGGTGGCACATATTATGTGGAGAAAGGAGACTCATAAGTTCAAGGACAGGGGCTGGAGAGATGGCTGAGAGGTTAAGAGCACTGACTGCTCTTCCAGAGGTCCTGAATTCAAATCCCAGCAACCACATGGTGGCTCACAACCTGGTGCCCTCTTCTGGTGTGCAGGCAAATATGCAAGCAGAAGTCTGTGTATATGTAATAAAAATAAGTAAATATATATATATATATATATATATATATATATATATATATATATTGAGCTGCAGAGATACAGCTCAGTGGCTGAGAGTGCTAGCCGCTCTTCCAGAAGACGTGAGCTCTTTCATCAGGCTCACAACTGCCCTGTGAGTCCAGCTTCAGGGGATCTGATAAGTCTTCTGGCCTCTGAGAACACCCACACCCACCACCCACCACCTACCCCCTCACACACACACACACGTGGCATACACTCAGACACAAAAATAAATCTTTTAAAAATAATAAACTGGGCCTGGGGACATGGCTCAGTGGTTAAGAGCACTGGCTGCTCTTCCAAAGGACTTGGGTCAGCTCCCAGTACTAACTTGGTGGCTCACAATCACCTGTAATTCCAATTCCAGAGAATCTCACCCCTCTTCTGACCTCCAACGGCAGCAGGGACACCTGTGGCACCCCACCATACACGCAGAAAGATATTTACGCACATAAATTTTAAAATCTAAAAAAAAGTCATTTTAAGCAAGGCACGGTGGCTCACACCTGCCTTTAATCCCCGCACTCAGGAAGTAGAAGCAGGCAGATTTTTGTGAGCTCAGGTCGAGCCTGGTCTATGTAGTGAGTTCCAGGATAGCCAAGATTACTCAGTGAGATCCTGTTTCCAACCAACTAACCAACCAAAAATACAAACCAGACAAAATAATTACTTTAAAATAAATGAAGTCAACGGGGTATTCTGCTCTGAGCTCTGGTGACTGAATCTCTAAGTCTAGGTTAATTAGTATCCTGTGGTCATTTTCCAATCTTGGTAATGTTAGCTGCTGAAGAAGCTGGCTGGAAACAGGAACTCTGCATTTCTTTCCTATTTTTACTGTTAAACCAAATGATTTCAAAATAAGATATTAAACACACAAGCGCGCACACACACACACACACACAAATGCCCCTCTTCCGCTCTTAGCCAGCCCCCGACAATTACAGTTTGGAGTTTGGTTTAACACTTTGACTCTGGTCTTAGGAGACAGTTTCTTCCCTAGTAAGGGCCTATGAATTTGGAAGGGTGGTAGCCCTCAGGATTGAAGTGGGGGCTGGCTGGAAGCAGCGGGAAGTGGGGGACGACAAAGGACTCACGTTGCTTGGCTTGTCCTGCGTTGGGTTTGCGGTCCAGAAAGCCGCAGCGCTCACCCTCACCACAGGTGATCACCGTCTGTTTGCAGGAGCTGCTGGGGCCGCCACCGCAGTCATAGCACCGCGCGCGGTGTCCTGGCAGGAAAAGAAGAGGTTCGTGGTTCGGGACCGGCCCTTAGGGCAGCCCTGGCAGAGGAAAGGACAGGCCTGTGCCAGAGGCATGGGCTTCTTCCTTACCCAAGGCAGCGCCTACCAGGGCGCAGAGCAGGATCCCGGCCAACTGGGGGTTCATCACCTCTGCTTATGCCAGTAGCGTCTCTCCCGCCCGCCCGCCCCCCTCTCAGGCTCTACTCTGCCAGCTTTATATCCCCCTTGCCTTGAGCTTTATAGGGCAATAAAAAGCAGAGTCTCCCCCAGCAGACACCAGGGCCCCAATGGGGCCAGGGAGGGGCCCCATGGGTGGCTCTGAGCGTCCCTCTGAAGCCCCAAAGGGCTCCATTCCCGGCAGCAGTTCCACGGAAGAACCCCCCGGGGGTCTCTAAGCCCTTTCCATTCCGTCCCCCACCCCAGGGTCTTCCCTTTTCAATCCGGTGTCTGAGGGTTTTGTCTTGTTCACCCACATCCCAGGCTGAATTCGGAAGTAGGTTATGAAAACCCAGCCACCTTTGATTACAGCCAGCATTAGATGGATTCTCAAAAATGTAAAACAATGGCATTCCTTCTGTGCCGTCCAGGCTAATTATTATTTTTCACAGAACTAAGTCTCCCTAACATATAATACATTGCTTTTTATTTGTTAAGTGAACCAAACTACACCTAATTGTTTATTTAGCTAGCTGATCGTTGTTGTTTTTGGGACAAGGCTGGCTTGGAACTTCTGATCCTCCTGCCTCAGTGTCTCGAGTGCTGGGATCACAGGCATGAATCATGCCTGGCTTCCATACCAATTTTAAATGTCCTATTTTATTTATTGCTTTAAATCATATGTATTTACTGTGCATGTGTGTTTGTTTGTGCGCGCGCGCACTTGCTTGCTTGCTTGTGGCAGCAGAGTCTTATGCATAACCTAGGCTGGTCTGGAACCCGGCAGGTAGTCCAGGCTGACCTCAAACTTACAGAAAGCCTCTTGCCTGCGCCTCAGCTGTGCCGGGGTTACAGGCATGTGCCATCACCTGAGGCTTCTTATTTTAATTCCTTGTTTGGCTTTGTTTTGTTTTCAAGACAGGGTTTCTCTGTGTAGCTTTGGAGCCTATTCAAGCCTGGCCTCGAACTCACAGAGATCCACCTGCCTCTGCCTCCCAAATGCTGGGATTAAAGGCGTGCACCACCAACACCCGTCTTTAATTCCTTTAAAAAAAAAAAAGATTTATTTTATGTGAATGTTTTGCCTGCATACAGATACATGCCCCACATGTATGCCTTGTACCCATGGAGGCCACAAGAGGGCATCCAATCCCTGGGCCTGGGTTACAGTTGGTTGTGAGCCACCATGCTGGGGCTGGGAATAGAACTTGGATCCTCTGCAAGAGCAATAAGCACTCTAAACTGTTGAGCTATCTCTCTCGCACCCTTAATTTCTTTATAAGACTTTTTATTTAGGGCTGGAGAGATAAATAACTCAGTGGATGAGAATGCCTGCTGCTCTTTCAAAACAGCTTCTTTTCCAGTACCCAGAGCAACAGTAGCAACCAGAGCTCCAGGCACCCAATGTCCTCTCTGGCCTCTGGGCTCCTGCACTCGAATGCATACATCCAGGCAAGACACACACGTGCGCACAACACACACACACACACACACACACACACACACACACACACACACAGAGAGAGAGAGAGAGAGAGAGAGAGAGAGAGAGAGAAAGACAGAGACAGAGAGAGACAGAGACAGAGACAGAGACAGAGAGACAGAGAGAGGGGGGGCACATATTGTTAAAAATAGAGTCTTAAAGAAATAGGCAGATGTGGTAATACGGGCCCAGAGACAGGTGGATCTCTGTGAGTTTAAGGCCAACCTGGTTTACAAATCAGGTTCCAGACCAGTCAAAAAACAAAACAAAACAAGTTAATAAAATTTATTTGTGTGACCCTCTGAGTACAGGTGAATGCATGGCGTCCTGTACTGGTGGGGACCAGAGGTCGACTTTGTGCACACTTGGTTCTCTGTTTCCACCTTTATGTGGTCCGAGGGCTGGAACTCCAGCTCTTAGGCTTACACAGCAAGCACTTCTACCTACTGAACGATCTCACTAGCCCATTTTAATATTGGGTATGGTAAACATTGATAGAATTCACATGAAGAAAGGACCTCTGAAGTCCTCGGTCGTTTTCAGGGTACAAAGAGATGCTAAGACGCTCACCGCCCTCCTCCTGCCATAGCCCTTCTGGTGAAGTGTCTCTTTTGTTGGTACTGGGAATGGCACGGGGCTGCCCGGGTGTTGGATAAGCCCTCTAAGGCTGCACAGATACACCCAGTCTCTTAATCCCTAGTAGTGTCCCTTACTCTCCCATCCCGTCTTCCGTTTCCAGTTTCTTCCCAGAGGAAGGACACACATCCTTCTAGTCCAGTTCCTGATTAATTCTTTGCTGTCTCATAGTAGTAAAGCCAGGAGGGTTAATTATGGGGTAGCAATGTTGAAGCTTGTGGGGGGTGAATCAAAGGATTTGAATGAGTGGGGCAGGCCCCTCACTGCTGGGCTTTGTGGGTGGGGTGGGGTGGGGTAGGGTAGGGTGTGGGAATGGTAGGTGGGCTTTGTTGATACCACACTCAACAAGATTCTTAACATCTAGGGCAGGGGAGGGTTCAGAGTGTGACCTCAGGAGGCAAAGTACCGGCTTTGAGGGGATAGACAAAAAACAAAGAACTGAGAACAGCTTGAGCTGAAGGGGGGGGGAGCAGGAGGGAAGGCGACAGACACGACTCCAGGCAGGCAGACAGCTAGGCTGAGTTAGCAAACACTGAGAAAACAGGAGGAGACCCTCTGGGCAAGCATGGGCAGGAGTGAGAGCTGTTGCATCTCTCACTTTTCCACACCCCAGAGTCTCTCGCTAGGTCTGTTTGCTTACTGGTTCCTCCCTGTCTTTGGCCAGGTGTGTTCTGACTGGGGTGCAGATCTCATTCTCCCAGACTGCCGAGCCAGTCCTGCCATGGGCCCCTCCAGAGCCTTCCTCTGCATCCTGTTCCTCTCTGGGGCACTGGGTAAGGGTGACCGGGGAACACACAAGGGCAGAGGGCTGGGACAGGCGCGTGTGCCCGAGTTGGAATGGAGAGGGGAGAGGGAGCTGACAGATGTGAAGAGAAACAGGGAGTTATTAAGAGACTGGAAGGCTGAGGCAGGAGGAGCTGGACTCCCAGGCCAGCCTAGGCTGTGTAAAACTCTCTCGAAAGGCCGGGGGAGGGCGGGCATTTGAGAGTGTCTCTTCCCGGCTGCCTCTTTGAATCTTTGACCCATCTCTATTCACACCCTTTATTTCTCACTTAACTTTTGCATTTCTCCTTCCCGCTTATGGATCTGGCTTTTTGTATCGCTCTGTGGGCTTGTTTCTCCTGGCCTGTGTTCCTGTCTGTCTCCCCTGACTACTGTGTCCCTTTTTCTTCTGCCTGGGTCCCTGCCTGCATGTTTTCTCCTCTCCCTCCTCAGTGTGTCTCAGAGGTTTGGCTTTACCTCTTATCTTCTCCTCCCCGAACTGATCTCTGCTGACCCAACAGGTCTCACCACTTCCTCGACCAGGGGACGACTCCAGTGTTATGCTTGCAGCTTTGCCAAGCCCTGCTACCCCGTTCTCACAGAGTGCCAGGAAGATGAGGTGTGTGGAGTCAGTGTTGGCACTTCAGGTAGGACTCTGGTCCAATGGCCCTTTTTTGGATGGCTTCTCACCTCTCTTTCCTGCCACCCAACCTCAGTGTCCCTTTGTCCCATAGACCAGAAGAAGGAAGACGTCATCGAGCGGAAAGGCTGCCTCCCTAGGGCCCAGTGCCCTCTTCTGGGCCATGCCATCTACTGGTCACAGTCCTATGCTCTCCGACACCACTGTTGTGAGCAGGACCTGTGCAACACTGCTCCCTCAGGGCGACTCCCAAGCCTTCCCCTTGCCACCCTGCTACTCCTTGCCTGGGGAGCACATATCTTTCTCTGCCTGTGAGTCCATGGCTGTCAACCCAGGACTCCGATGTCATCATGGACCTGGAAACACACACACCGATGTCTCCGGGACATGTTCGAGAATGTGACTTTGTGTAAAAAAGCCCTGGCCCTTGAGGGTTTTTATACCAACACCTCTACAGACCCTTCCTGAGACCCAATTCCTACAGCTGGAGTTCCGATCCCAGCATGCATGTGTCCAGAGCCTCCCTCATAAGAAACCCCTGCTGTCTTTCCCCTAGGTGTCCCAGGTCAGCTCCCCTAGAGGATCTGTGGGTCCCAGGCAAAGGGCCAGAAGTGGTAGTGGGACTGGGCAGAATACTGCTAGGAAAGATGTAACCCAGTCCCTGAGGATCTGAAGAATATGGAAGGCTACTTTGGGGAACCATAAATTAAAGCGCTATTGGGTAGAGAAGCAGCTCAGAGATAGAGCGCCTGCCTACCATACTCAATCCCCTGAATCATCAAAATAAATAATATGTAAAAGTAATAACAGGACTGTCTGTGAGCCCGGGAGTGCTAACGTCGAGCGTAGTGGGTGGTGATGAAACACCAGGGTGCACTTTAAGAATAAACTCTACAGAGCGGAATCGCTGTCTCCTTGGATACCAGCATTTGCATAAGCATAAGAACCTGGTTTTGGGTGCCAGCACCCACTTAAAAAGTTGGTCTTGGGGCTGGAAAGATGGCTCAGTGGTTAAGAGCACAGGCTGCTCCTGCAGAGGACCTGAGTTCAATTCCCAGCACCAACATGGTGGCTCACAACCATCTATAATTCAGTCCCAGGACATACACGCAGGCAAAACACCAGTACATATAACGTTTTTAAAAATTAAAACAAAAAGCCGAGTATAGCCACACATGAGCGCTTGTAACCCCAGTGCCAATGAGAGGCAGAGACGGGAGGATCTGTGGGTCTTGCTGGCCATCAGCCTAGCTTCGAGTTTAGTGAGAACCTGCCTCAAAGGGATAAAATAGAGAGGAAAGAATAGGATATCTGATGTCTTCCATGCATGCACTGGTGTGCACACACGGGCACCCGTATGTCTGCAACACTCACACAAGAACAGACTGTAGCTGCCTTGCGGGTTGGGCGGGCACATTGGAACCTGAATGGTGCCTGCATCCAGTTTCTGTGTGGCTGTCATCCTTTTTCCTGCCAA